>NC_056740.1:16832327-17087327 GCF_019279795.1 Protopterus annectens
TATGTCATATCAAGCTGGGCAGGGGTGAGCAAAGCACTGCTACTCACACCACAGACAGGATACTACCAGTGGGAGTAACATTGTCGATCTGCTAAGTCTACTTTACAAACAATCACAGGGTAGTCCCTAGTGGGACTACCCAAAAATTGCTAGGATGGTTGGACCTCCAACCATTACACAGACAAAGGCAGGTATGTTCAAGGACTAAATGGTGGGAGAGCCTAATGGGTTGGTAAACATACGTGTAGGGCCCCTAACGCTGGGGAGAGGGCAATGTGTGGAGGTGTGTCATGGCTGTGATAGCAACTGGAAAATGGATGGTTTGCGTGTATGTCAAACTCGGGTGGGGTGGAAGAACTATGGGTATGAAATTATGGATCCAGGCGTGTCAGGGTTGGATGGCCTGGTTCTAATTGGACCACCTCATGGAAGTCAGCGAGTTCGTTATAAGTATATATGCATACACACATGCATACATCTATATGTAGAAGTACATTCCCTGTAACACATTCATTCCTTTTGCAGACATAAATAACATGAATGTGCCCTTACAAACCTCGACAGTAGATAAAATAATAGGCTGTGCATAAGAGGGAAGGGACAAATCTGCTAAAATGCAGAAATGTGTACAATGTCCGAAGTCAGTGCTGTTCTCAAAAAATCAAATGTGAGGACTTTCTCACACATGGAATCATTCCGGTGATCTGCCTGCTATGGCAGTGCCAGTCACTAAACCGGTCCTATTTCTAATATAATTTTGCCGAACTCTTACATTATTAGCTCTCGTGTGTAATCTGTGCGTTACCACATAGTCATTAATTTATTGCAGTGTCATGTTAATGGGAGTAATGATGTAATGAAGTATAGAGTCTAATCTTGAAATAAAGATATGTGTGTCTCAGGTGGGACAACCCAAAAATTGTGAATGGTGTCCTATTGGTCACTCATTTCACCAATGTTTGTGGACTAAAAGTTTGGGATGTCTGAGGATACGTGGAGTGAGTCAACCCATGGGATGGGTCTACAGGAGTAGGGAGTGGCCAATGTGTAGTGGTGTGGATACACCTTGTATCCAACTGGAGAATGGATGACTGCAGTGTTAGTGAAGTGTTGGGGTAGGGGTTTGGGGAATTAGGATTCATGGGTATATGGGTATATATTCAAATGAAGAAGCACAGCAATTGTGTAGTGGTTAGAGCATCCGCCTAATGAACAGAGATTCCCGTTCTGAATCCCACTGCAGCACATACCATTTTCCATTGGTAATCTGTATATGAACCTATTTTGACATCTGTCTGCTGTATAACCTGCATAATAATAATTAAAAGTGAACTGCAACGAAGTGTCAGTGTCATAATGAATAAGGCACTAGTAAGCAGGTTTAAGCATAAATAAACACCAGTAAGCATGTTTAAGTGCATTTGCGTGGGGGTATGCATTGCCTTATATATACATATATATATATATATATATATATATATATATATATATATATATATATATATATATATATATATATATATATATATATATATATATATATATATATATATATATATATAGTTACAGATATATATATATATATATATATATATATATAGATAGATATATACATATATATATATATATATATATATATATATATATATATATATATAGATAGATATTTGTGTGTGTGTGTGTGTGTGTGTGTAAGTGTAGATATACACAGATATACAGCTATGATAGGAAACAGCACACAAGAATAACATATGTTCACAGGCTATGCCAATGGAAGTGAGGGGCCCAAGCAAGAAACATGCAACATGTAGCATGACCCCCCCCCCCTGCCAGACAGAGGAAACATACACACAAACCTGCAAACAATGTAAATAGTTCACTGCTCTCCAGACCACAGGCAGAATACAGTTTGGGGGGGTACACAGTGCACCCGTGAAATCTAATCTTGGAACACAGACAGGATCGTTCCTTGTGGGACGCCCCAAAAATTGACATATAACCAAAGGAAGGAGATATGACAACCATTCTGGCCAGGGTGTGTACATACCTGGAATACAAGGGTGGGAAAGCCTAATGACCCATGGGTCGAGACAACATATGACATGGGTCCCGTGAAGTGGAGAATGGGCAGCATGTAGTGGTGTGTTCAGTCCCGACCTGCACCCAGAGTAAGGGTGGGTGCTGTAGAGGAAGTGCGGGTGGGGAACTATGGGTAGCTAGTTATGGGTCTAGGTGTGCAGGTGTTGGCTGACGTGAGTCTATATGGACAGTCCCGGGGATGTAAGCAAAAGTGTTGATTGGGCAGAGGCGTCGCCCAATGAGCAGCCATGCCCGCTATGAGTCCCACTGCAGCAAAGTGTAATCTACATGGCAAGGAACGGAATAACCAGATGTAGATGTATATATGTAGAGGTACGTGTGTGTATATCTACCCATAGTTACATGGAGATATACCTCTCCCTCTCCGTAGTACAAATGTATACATACAGAGACAGAATATATACATACCCACGTATAGATATAAACATATGCAGACACCCATACACCCATATGTCATTAGATATATATATAGACAACAATATATAAATATATACATGTATGCATACATATACAGATATATCTGTATATAGTAATGTATATATATATATATATATATATATATATATATGTGTGTGTGTGTGTGTGTGTGTGTGTGTGTGTGTGTGTGTGTGTGTGTGTGTGTGTGTGTGTGTGTGTGTGTGTAAATATACACATGTATATAGCTAGGATATGATACAGCAGTTATGAATTACATATGTTCACAGGCCATGCATATGGGGGTAAGGGGTCCAATCAACAAACGTGTAACACGTAGCATCAACCCCCCCTAGCTAGACCGGTGAAACATACAGACACACAATAAAACTAAACACACCACTGCTTCCCAGACCACAGGCAGAATACTACCAGTGGGAGATACCTGCCAGGTCTAATCTTGAAACAAAGACATCAATGTCCCTTATGGGACACCCCAAAAATTACTGATCATTGGATTCATTTCCTGTAATGATTCATCAAACCAGGCTGTAGACGTATACAGACCAGTAGGTTGTGCAAGCCTGATAACCCATGGGTCGACACAAAGTACAACAAGGGTCCTGACATGTGGAGAGTGGGCAGTGTGTAGTGGTGTGGTTAGACTTCACCTGCACCCACAGTAAGGATGAGTGCTGTAGAGGAGGGGCAGGTGGGTGAACTATGAGTATGAAATTATGGGCCTAGGCATGCAGGTGTTGGCTGGTGCAGTTGTATTAGGACCACCCTGGGGATGTAAGTAATATTCCAAAATGGGCAGAGCTTACGCCCATACCTCTCTACCCCTAAGAGCAAAACCACTGGACAGAACATAAACCATTGGGGGAACAAATAGGGAGGACAGAAAGCACTTATTACACTTACAACCTTAGAAAATTGATAGAATAATAGGTATGCATTAGCATGACTTGGCTGAAGGATGTGGGGTCCTAAACTCAATTACTTGTTTGTATTTAATGGTGTCACTTCTCAGGTATTTGCCAGACAGGTGCAGATTGTAAGAGGAACACACCAATAGTATTAAGCAAACTCTGGACAGGCCGCAGATTCCGTACAGTCGACCGGCATGCTTACGCCTAATGGGCAACCATTCCTGATATGGGTCCCACCGCAGCACAGTCCAGTTTAAATGGCTAAGTATGGTATGACCATATGTGTCATTGCATAACCCACTACACAACACCTACAAACACATGGTCACAACACCCCACTGAAGACATGTAAGCCGATGTAATAGGCATCAGAAGCTATTATCGTACTCCTCACCCCCACCCAGGGGTGTGAGTGTCAGATGCAAACACCAAATGCAGTGCATTTGCAAGTGTGGGAGCAAGCGGGTGTAAGCCTGTTTGGGTGTCAGTATGCAAATATCACACTGGTGAAGCAATGTAGAGGCTATCTGAGTGTAAGAAGCTATAACTGGAGGTTAGCATTGCTTAACTCTGCGCAAACCCGCACACACCTGCTCACAACTGCTTTAAAGTGCCTTAATCACTCTGTACCCAACAGCTCATGTTCTGGCCAGCAACAAAATAAACAGCCTCTTCAAGGTTAGAACTCAGGACTCTGTATATCACAGTCATAGTAGTTAACCACTACACCATGATAGCAATACATATAAAGGTATCAGCAAACTAATCCTCACAACAGGGAAATCAAATCAAATATGTGAACTGAATCTATGTACAGTGTAATGTTCTATAACCTGCCACAGACCATAAATATGTGAATTGGAGTACTGCAGTAAACATAGAGTTGAGGTGTCACTGTAATAAAGTTATGAAGTTCCCAGGACCCCATACAGTGTATGTACATGTTAATGACGGATACCAGACACATATATAACCTGTAATGAATATGACATAGCTTAGCCTTTTCGAAACCGGCCAATTACAGAAAAGTGCAGGAATCTGGCTCTACTTAAACTGAAGAGGCGGGAATACTGCAGGCAGAATGGCTGGAGTGGGAGAAGGCACTCGCTTTAGAGCCCATCGCTGGGGCATCCAGGAGTCCAAATTCATGGTATGGCTCCTGGTAAAGCACCATGACAGGAGACTACTACAGGGCCAGTACCAGGGCTCGCAGTACAAAACGGAGGCCTGGGACAGTCTCGCCTGTGACCTCACTAGTGCCACATGTATCCCCTGGACTGGTGAGCAAGTCAGGCACCATCATGTAGACCTGAAGCGGTGGAGGGGGGATGTCCTGAAACAGTGGATCCAGGAAGCAAGGCAGATGCAGAATGCCCCAGAACTAAGTACTCCTTACACTACATAGTTAATAATTGCCTAGCTTGTGTATACTATGGATAGGTATGGCTTAATATCACTGTACTTCTCTGACAGCTGCAGATGAGCATGCTGCGAACCAGCAAGCCTATGATGCTTGGCTGCAAGGGATGCATTGCGCGACAGGTTAGTAAATAGCCTGCATGCACTGTCATAACAAATAAATGTAAGAGCCTTAGAAAGTGTTGTACCAGAATTGTGTAATATGCTGCGAATAAAGGTGTAACCCCTGCATTGCTTCTGTTTACACTGCAGTCATATGTTGTTGTACTGTTGCAGTTATTAAATAGTACTGTTGTAGTAAGCAGTGTTACCCACACTGTGGTATGCAGATAAAATGTATATGAAGTGCTGTATAACAATGTTGGAAGTGCAACAGGTCAGTCATATTAGACTAAATACATTTCAAAGCCTCACAACAATTGCCTGATAGCATAGTGTACAGTGATCTTAACTGTAATGCTTTTGTCACACACAGCAGGGCTTTGGATCCCAGGAGCACCAGTGAGTTGTATGCATAATCGTTCCACACAACTGCACACTGTTAGAATGTTCAGAGAGAAAGCTGTATGCATATATACACTTAACAACTGTACAAATTATGCTAGAATGCTCAAATAGAAAGTGGTATGCATATTCATACCCCTCAACTGTTCCAATCTGCCCAGTATGTCCTGATAAATGGCCCACATCATCTGCCTTTTGCCCTGTTCCCCTGACAAATTAGTGTGATGATCCAAGAAATGTAGGCAGCTGTAAATGCATATAACTGATAGTCAGACTTGTACATAGTCAGAGAATGTACATGCAAACATACCTGTCATCCCAGCATCTCACCCAACGTGTATGA
Organism: Protopterus annectens; assembly: GCF_019279795.1. NCBI lineage: Eukaryota > Metazoa > Chordata > Ceratodontiformes > Protopteridae > Protopterus > Protopterus annectens. The sequence continues at coordinate 16,838,040 of NC_056740.1, forward strand.
CAGCAGTTTCAAAACATGTTGCATTAACACCTGTGTCTTGTCAAGCCTGTACGTAAGACACAGGTCCCGTACATACTACTCTATAAACATACCATTGTACAATATAACGTCATTGGGTAGTGTAATAATACATGTAAGGGGCAGACCACTGCAGTGACTATGAATGTTGTGAAAACTACAAGGATTTATTAGTTGTTACTTGAACTTTCTCTCTCTCTCTCTCTCTCACCCCTACCATATGTGCAATAATAACCAATTTACACAACTCATTTGCTATGTATACACTCCTAACCTTTGTTGTGACATATGTCCTATTGGTTTATAAATATTTGCATCTGCTTCTATGCATGTGCCATGTTAAAATACTCCCATATTGGTGCCCTGCTGCCATCAATGAAACCTGCATGCTGTTGTAATGGCCACTGTTTACCCATATATGCATGTGTTCTGCCTGCTCTGCAACTATTTTATATCTGGTGCCCTGGCTAATGGGAATACCTATGCATGCTGTTATAACTAACCATGAATGCTGTTGACTATTACTAACCCATATCTGCCTTAAACATGCTACAACATAGCTTGTATGGGAAGGCCAGTCCTAGCAGACCCACCTGTCCCACCTCAGCTAACCATGGTATTGGGCACCAACACATCTGTGGCCCAGCCTGGGACCTCCTCGTCTATTGGCCCTGCACTACCTTCAGGTGGAACCGCCACAGGGGATGGGGCTCCCCCCCCCCGAGCGCGGGAGCGGACAGAAACCTGTCACCTGTTGTATTGTCCTAGCTGTGGTGTGTAGGGAGCTCGACAGAGAGATTCAAGACTGCCTATGCCAGCTTGAGGGCCGAGTACCACAACTCAATGGTGAGCCTGCCCCTCCTACACAGCCCCCAGCACAGCCACCTTCTGGGCTGTGAAGGTGCAGTGGTGACTGCCCATGGGTGGGGACCTTAGTCCCACTGCATCAATTTGTGGGCTCATGGGCTTGCAACTTCCAAACACCCCTCCCCGTCCAAGGTGTTCCCCCCACATGTGTCATATACCGCCCCTGTATGTGTCTTGTTTGTCTTGTCTATCATCCTACCCAGCCTATCCTCCCTGATCATAACTACTCCCCTTTCCCAACATCCCACTCTCACCTAAAAATAAAAGAAAAAAAGGGCAATCTGTTCCCGCAAAAAAAGCATGCCCCATACATTAGCTGCCATTTTGCACACATGTCCACTGGACACATGTAAACATTTCTAATTGGCATCACAGCATACTATTGCTGTTGTCACCCCTCTCTCAGGGTTGTGAGCGTCCAAATGTACTGCCAAATGTATTGCATATGCACAGCTGTTGCTGTAGAAGAAATGGACAGCTATGGACCTTCCCTACACCCTTCCTGCACATCCCTAGCTATGTTGCCTACTGTCTTTCTCTCTTTGTGCCCCCTTTTTCACTACTTTTCTATCACCCCATTTTTCCTTTCTTTTAAAGAAATTAACACGGGGGTAAGTGGGAGTAAGCACTTTTAAGCAGCAGTGAGCGGGTTCCAGCCTGTTTGCGCAGGGGTAAGCACTGCCTACACAGGTTAAGCAATCAAGAAGGTAAGCAGGTTTAAGCATATGGATCCTGGACTGTATGACGGCTGACAAGTTCCTGTCTGGACCTGCTCCCAGGGGGTCAAGCCCCATCCTCAGTGGGAGTTCCACCAGAAGGTGGTGCAGAGCCAACAGAGGTGGAGGTCCAAGGCTGGGCCCCAGATGTGCTGGTGCCTGGTGCCATGGCCAGCTGAAGTAGGACAGGTGGTTCTGCCGGGACCTCCAATCCCATACAGCCTATGGTGTTGCAGTTTTAACACAGATAAGGCTTAGTAATAGTCAACAGCATTTAGGATTACTTATAACAGCATGCATAGATATTACCATCAACCCAACACAACAGATGTCATACATTTGCAGAGGGAGCACAACAGATGCATATATACTGCATGACATCTGTCCAAAGCGTAGATGACTTGTGACTGCAGCTATGAACAGTGGCCCATTATTAGCATGTCACTGTGATAACGTCAGGCAGTGACTGTCATACCACTGCTTCATGTGACGTATGTCCAGTCAGGGATGTGATGGCAGTAACTTTCATCACTGTCACCATGTACTGACTGCAATCCTCACACTATGCTTCTGCAGTTCACAGATGTGTGTTCTGTGAGTAACACAAGAAACAAATGGTTCCACACACTGACCAGTCCACAGATGACCCTATAGATGGGGGGGTTCCTCACAAACAGAGCACTGTCTTTTCAGTTATTAAAACATGCAGACTAGCCATTACCACACACAACCTGTTAAATTGGCAGTAGTTTGAGTGAAGCATAGCTACACTTACATGCTGTAGTCATGTCTGGCACATCACCCTCCTGTCTTTAGGCTATTTTCCACTGTGTATGTTGTTTGAGGAATATCCAGATATTATATGTGATGCTGTTTACCAAACACCAGATCCAGGTTCCACTCACAGCGACTGTCTGGGCAAACACCGACATGATGTTCCTAGATATTGTACTGTGTTTCTATGCAATTGGCTATGGGAATGTCATCACAGTTGTTCCACATGCAGTCAGCTAGAGGAGGACTGCAATAGGTGAAGAGGCCATCTCCTGATCATGACCAGCACTTACAAAACACAAGCTGCTGCTGAGCAGGTGCACATCTCCACATCCACCAGAGAGTGTGTGGGAGGGACAGACAGAAGCAAAGTACATCAGAGAAGGGCTGGAAGACTAAAACCTGAGCATCGTCTGTCATACACCTACCAGTACAGGGGTTCAAACCCCTGACTGACTAGCCATTACCATTACAAGTGCATGCAGTTACTCCATGTGCCACATAGCTGACATGATGCTGTGCTGTAAGAACATATATGTGTGCTGCTGAGTGACACCTGCACAAGAGATATAATAGACATACATTAGGTGTAGCACACATGACTGTACACATGAACAGATGTCATTGTCAACACAACCACACTCTCTAAGGGTCTCAGACACATTGGCACACTTTGGCAGGCTCACAAATACACTTCCTAACTACTTAGTTTGCCACACTACAATAATGCACAGGTATTACATGCACCACAGGGGATATCCTGAGGTTCTATGGGCTAGGGCATGTGAATGTGTCTGACATCAGTCAGTATGCCAATGGGAGTTATACTGGGTGTGACTGTGGTTGGGAACATCATACCCCACATGCAGACACAAGGTGCCGGTACTGACATGCATGTGTCCATTGCTTCATGGGTGTGTAGTGGTTGGCTGTACAAGATGGCTGTACAAGGCTGGGTGAGAGGTAATCCTTGGCATCAGGCCACCTGACAATGGTCTGCAGTGTGGTTCAGGGGTGTAGTGTCTGCAATGTTCCACACAGATGGGTATTGTATGAACTGTCCTGTCATCCTGGTTACCATTGTGTGTGGCCATTGCTTTGCAATGCATGCCATGTTTGTTTGATAGTCCTTGACATGGACATTGCCTGGGAAGTGCATGCCCCACAATAATATACAGTGACATGTTTAAGTGTATCTTGTTTGCCTGGCACATGTTGTGTACACAGACTCTTATCATCAGATGTGCCAATACTGGCCTGTGCCAATACTGGCCTGGTGTGGCAGGACCTGCTAATAGACAGCAGGTTGACCCTGCACCTGCATTGATAGCATGATACAGGTATTCCCTGGTGTCAGTGGCATCTGTCCATACAGGGCATGTGTGTAAGGCATTATACGTCCTTTGTGGATCACATTTGATGGCACCACATATGTTGCAGGTGTCCAGTGGGGAGCATATTGAAGGTGCATTGTCCACAATTAAGTGCCTATTATACTGTTGGACAGGGTGCCATGCCCTCTGCAGCCCACTGCAATCACACCATGTCTACTATCTGTCAACAATGTGCAGGATACCAGCAACATAGTGGGATATTCTAGGCAAGTGTGTTTGTGTATGACACATGGGTTCAGACTGTATTCTGGGTAATAGTAGGGCTGTTTACTTTGTTCACCAGGCCTTTCACCAGATGTAGGGGTATGGCTTGCCAACCCAGTCTCTTGGCTGACTGAAATCTGTAATCCTCGTGAGGTGGACATTGTGACATATAATATGACCACCATATAGGAAAACAACAAAACTCACTCCTCTGCAAATTGTAGCATGTTACAGGCCACCCTCACAAACCCAGGAACCTCACATGGACTTCCTGAAAACACTAGAGGGGATAAATGTATCACCAAACACCATCATACTAGGTGACTTCAATTACCCTAATATAGACTGGGAACACTACTCAAGCCCAAACACCCTAGCCCAAAAGTTCCTGGAATTCATAAACTCAAATGCCATGGAACAACTAGTCACCATCCCCACAAGAGGAGATAACATACTTGATCTCATCATCACGAACATGGGAGCACAATGTTCAACACCGGAAGTATACCCTCACTGGTGAGATCAGATCACAAACTAATCTCGCTGGAGGTCCTCATCCCACCCCACCTGAAATAAAAAGACCACAGTAAAGAACTTCTCAAAGCCGACTTCACACTTCTAAAGACTAGTGTGGTCTCCTTTAAGGCCCCGAGCCAGCGGAAAACAGTACTCAAGCCGCTGAATCACTTACAAATGCCTTCTACCAGCACCTGCAGGACTGCATGGATAAGGCAATCCCAAGCAAAACAAAGACTCTTTGTACCAAAGGCAAGCGTCCAGTCTGGTGGACCCCAGCCATAAACAAACTCTACAACAAATGGAGGAAGCTACTACAAGATAGAGCAAAATCCTTAAAAGGTAAGACACCCTTGATCACTATAAGTAAAAAACTAAGAGCTCTCATAAAATCATCCAAAGCAAATTTTGAGAGAAAAATAGCTAAAGACTCAAAAGACAATCATAAGGCCTTCTTTAGCTATGTTAGAAACCTGGGAGGAAACTCCCAGATATGCTCAGAACTAGTTCAAAATGATGTGAAGATTACTGATCCTACAGACATTGCCAACATACTGGCTGACAGGTTCAGTGCAAACTTCTCCCCCCCCTCCCCACCAAAAGGAGAGATATCTATACCAAATGATTGCAGCCCCCCAAACATCTCCAACGCCCAAGTGAAAACTGCTCTCTCCAAAGCAAAAACACAGCATCCATGGGACCTGATGGTGTCCCGGCTGTGTGCTCCACGAACTCAATGAGGAATTAAACCCACAGCTAGGACAGCTGTTTAATCAAAGTCTTACCTCTGGATACGTACCCAGGGAGTGACACACTGCAACTGTGGTCCCACTTCACAAAGGGTGCCTCCACCCTGGAAATTACCGCCCATTAGCTTGACAAGCCTTATCTGCAAAGCCATGGAGAGGATCATAATGGACCTCATAAATAAAGACATAGGGAATTTGCAGACTTTGGATCCAACCCAGTTTGGCTTTGTCAAAGGCAGATCATGCCTTTTAAACTTGGTTGACTTTTTCAAACAGTCACCAAAGCCATTGATGAGGAAAGGCAGTCCATACAGCCTACCTCGATCTGGCGAAGGCCTTGATACAATACCCCACTTGGGTATCATTGAAAAACTCATCAGCTTAAATGTTAACCCATACATCACAAGATGGGTTGCAAACTGGCTGAGTGACAGAACCCACAGGGTCAGAGTTGCTGGCGCCATGTCAGACTCAAAGCCTGTCACAAGTGGTGTCCCACAGGGCTCAGTCCTGGGCCACTCTTGTTTGGCATCTACTTTTCGAAGTACAAGCAAACACAGGAGGGTTATGGCTGACAAAGTTTGCAGATGACTGCAAACTGGGCCATAGTAGAAAACACATCTGACACAGATATCCTTCAGAAGGGTCTCACAGAAACGGATAACTGGTGCCAGAGCCATGGCCTAAAGTTAAATGCCAAAAATGCATAGTCATACCCTTCGGGAAAAACAAGGTTACCCCTAGCTACCAAATAGGTGGCAATCCACTGAGCACAGAAGAAGTTATCAGGGACCTGGGGACCCAGGTTGATAGTAGTCTGTCATTCGACACCCATGTAGCTAAAGTAGTTAGGAAGACCTTCTATATTGCCCACCTTATCATGAAGGGATTCTCATCTAGATCAAGGGAGGTCATAGTCTCCCTTTACTCATCACTCATCAGACCAATGATTGAGTACAATGCCCCATTCAGAATGTATCTGACCCGACACTTGCAGCAGCTGGAGAGGCCACAAAAGTTCCTCACCAAAAGGATAAAGGGTCTCCAAAATCTGTCCTATGCTGCCCGACTGAAAGAACTCCAGCTCTATTCAGTCGCTTACCGCTTGCTCAGAGGTGACCTTTGCCTAACATACAAGGCTATGTCAAACCCAGATTTCATGAATATGCTTCACCTCAAAAAATCTAGATCCATCAGAGCCACAAGGGCGGGAGACTTAAACCTCGACACGGCTATTAATAGGACGTGCTGGAGGGATAGATTCATCACCCAAAGACTCCCTATGCTGTGGAACAAAATCCTGGTATATGTGAGGCAGAGCACCTCGCTGGCCTTGTTCAAGAGAAATCTTGACCAATGGATGGGAGATCGCAGATATACCCCAGGGATTACCTCAGTGTCACTGCTCGACAAAGGCACAGCAAAATAATGGGTATAGTTCCCCATACTAAAGGGGTGGTGTAAGCCACAAAACGATGGGCTAGGCTTGTAAATGCCCTCGGGCAGATAGCCTAGTATGAACCTATGAACATGTCCAGTGGTTAGACACTCATAGCCACCTCCACACAGGCACTGACTGTCAAACACACACACACACACACACACACACACACCTGCCATGTCTTGGAATAGAATTCCTACTTAACTAGTTTATCATACTACAGCATTATACAGTTATAGCACGTGCTACGGAGATTACTGGGCTACCCCATCCCCAAAGGTGTATTTCACAAAGAATGACATAAGCAGGTATACCAAAGTAGGGCATTTCAAACTTCCTGCAAGTGTGTAGCCCAAAATAGGCAGTGAGACACACACAACATGTCCACAACTGACATGTGTGGGTATAGAACTCATGACAAAGATCTGTAGCACACTACTGCATGGAGATGTTATAGGATGCACCACGAGGATGACTAGGGAACTTGTTCCCCAGAGGTGTATTTGACAAGGAATGACATGAGCAGGAATACCAAAGTAGGGCATTGTAAATGTCCTGCAAGTGAGTAGGCTGTAATGCATTGCACCCTACACAGACATTGAAACACACATAAAACATACATAACTGCCATGGCTGTAGATGGAATCCTATCACAGTTCTAAATCACACTCCAGCAGTACGCAGTTACCTGATGTGCTACAGAGATTACTTGGTTACAGCAGTCCCAGAGGTGTATTTCTAGGTGGGTGACATCAGCACCCTTGCCAAAGTTGAGTATGTGAATTGTAAGGAGTGTGCATACTCTAAAAAGCATTGTTCTCTTCTGAGGCAGACAGACACACACTTGGCATGTCTGGGATTAGAACACCTAGAAAAGTAGTTTATCATACTACAGCATTATGCAGTTACAAGACACGGTACAGAGATTACTGGATTACAGTAGTCCCAGAGGTGTATTTCTAGGTGGGTGACATCAACAGGATTGCCAAAGGTGAGTATGTGAATTGTAAGGAGTGTGGGAACTCTAAAAAGCATTGTTCCCTTCTCAGGTAGACAGACACACACACACTTGACATATCTGGGATTAGAACACCTAGCAAACTAGTTTATCACACTACAGCATTACACAGTTATAGGATACACTACAGAGATTACTGGATTACAGCACTCCCAGAGGTGTATTTCTAGGTGAGTGACATCAGCAGGATTGCCAAAGTTGAGTATGTGAATTGTAAGGAGTGTGCGTACTCTAAAAAGCATTGTTCCCTTCTCAGGCAGACAGACACAGTTGGTATGTCTGGTATTAGAACACCTAGCAAGCTAGTTTTTTACACTACAGCATTATGCAGTTACAAGATGCACTACAGAGATTATTGGGTTACAGCATTCCCATAAGTGTATTTCTAGGTGGGTGACATCAGCAGGATTGCCAAATTTGAAGTTGAGTATGTGAATTGTAAGGAGTGTGCATATTCTAAAAAGCATTGTTCCCTTCTCAGGCAGATAGACACACACAGTTGGCATGTCTGGGATTAGAACAGTTACAGGATGTGCTACAGAGATTATTGGGTTACAACAGTCCCAGAGGTGCATTTCTAGGTGGGTGACATCAGCAGGATTGCCAAAGAAGGGCATTTATGTGTACTGTGAGTTGTACATGTCTTTTACCTGTATGCACTTGCTGCTTACTGTCATGAAAACACATTTACACCTGCCTTGTTCAGTCCTAAATTACATTATTAACACCCCTTGCAGGTATTGAACCCTGGACCATGCGCAGCAATGTCACTAGACTTACCACTAAGCCATCTGGATTTTATATATATTTCATGGTTTTTATAATACACATATTACTGCAGGTATTCCACAGTACTGAAAACAAATGGGACAGTCACTTTGTGTACATATGTACAGTACCCCTGAATGTACTGTACTCTGTGAAACAACATAGACAACTGTTTTATATATATATATATATATATATATATATATATATATATATATATATATATATATATACCTTACAAACACAAGGTACAGGGTTTGAATCTCCCAGGGGATAATTGGCTAGGCTTGCAAGGGCATTTAGCCTAGTACTAATATATATATATATATATATATATATATATATATATATATATATATATATATATACATATACACATGTCTGAACACCCTTTGTGACATAGAAGGGTTCCAAAGGAACTGATGTGTACACAAGACAGAGGCAACTCTTGTTTTATAACATTTAAATCTTAATCAGTTCACCAGAGAAGGGATGGTAGTTGTGTATGTGGAGTTTGGGGTGGGGAGTGATGGCTAAGGAAACATACCCCTGGGATTGTGGAGTTTGGGTGGGGGAATGATGGGTATGGACATACACCCCGGTGACCACTTCTGTGTCACTTCTCGACAGTGGCACAGGAAAATAACATACCCAACTGTAGTCATTCTGGACTGTCTATTCTTTTCTATTCCTAACTATGTAATAATTTGTAGACTCCACTCACCACAGATGACTACCATGGTGTGCAGCATATTAAAAGACATAACGCATGTGTATGCCTGGCTACAGGGTAATCACGCACACACACACACACACACACACACACACACACACACACACACACACATACACACAGTTGCCAGTATTGTGCATACACATCTTGCCTATGTAAATGTAACTAGTAGAGTGGTATGCAGTTGTGGTATGTGCCACAGAACCCATACAATTACACTTAATCTGATTCTGCTTCTGAGCTGGGTGACATCACAGGACTGATTACTTGCAGTGGGGATGTGGAAAAAGGGTAGTTTAGCAGATGACACAAATAAAGGCCAGTGCAAAAGGTGGTTTCTCTTTGGAAAGCAGCAAAACCCACTGCCATGACAGGATGCAGACACAACCACACTCAGCCATTTGCTGCCACACACACTTAGGCATTTGCTAACACCCACACACACAGACACACACACACACACACACACACACACACACACACACACACACACACACACACACACACACACACACACACACAGTTACCAGTGGTGGAATCAGAACGCCTGCCTAGCTACAGATCACTGTTATAGTACTACTCAGTTATAAGACGCGCCACAGAGATTACGCATTTCAAGACAGTCAGAATGCCCTTCTAAGATTGAGGACATCAACAGGGATACTGACAGTTAAGATGTACGTAGCTGTAAACCTGTGTGTTTAAAGTAGGAGTCCATTACAACCTGTATGCACAAACAAGACACATCATCTGTAGGTAAGACATAGGTAGGCCTGAGTAGTTGTAGCACAACAAGCCCTGAAGTGCAGTATGTCCATCTGTGGAATGGACAACTACTATCACTATACAGGGTTACAGTGGTCATGCTCAAACACATAGAATCACAGGACTTGTTTGGATGCATTGACTTCAATTACACAAGGTGACAGTGGGCATGCTCGTACACTTAGTAGCACAAGGCTGTTTGGGATGCACTATGACTGCAACTACACAAGGTTATACTGGGCATGCTTATACACTTAGAAACAAAGGGCTTGTTTGGATGCACTGACTCAAATTACACAAGGTGGCAGTGGGTACGCTCATACACTTAGTAGCACAAGGCTGTTTGGGATGCACTCCGATTCTAACCACAGAAGGCCACAGTGTGCATGCTCATACACATACATGTACAGAGCACATTGTAATGGATTCCTATTGTAAATACACAGGTTTACAGCTATGTACATTTTAACTGTCAGTATATATGTACATCATACAGGTTTACTACCAGATACCTGTATGTGGCCCGTAAATTATATATCTGTGTCTGTGCTGTGTGATACACATGCATACATGTACATGAAGTACTGCCATATATATTTGAAGTATACACAATCATGCATGTATGAAAGTGACAGACAATAGGTCAACAGGGACACACAGGTGGATGATAACCATAGCATGTGTCACACACATTGCTGCCCTGAAAGGCATACATTGATATCAGGTTGTGGACAGTGGCATTATACTTGGAACAGTGGCATGTGCAAGCATAATATGTGAGCCCCATTGTCTAATGGTACTGAGGTGCAGGTGTCAAGATTACCTCTCCCAGCTGTGTTAGTAGTTGTCATTATTAGCAGGACTGCTACACTAAGTATATCTGGCATTGGTCATATACACAATGTCTGCTGTTGTCCGTCACTTTAGATGTAGTATTTGATACCAAGCACATTACTGCCACTTGCAGTGATGTCATGGTATAAGTGGCAACTGCTTGACCAAAGCAATGAGCCAATATCCTGCTGTAATTATGAGGTTGTCCAGTGTCTGTCATTCCAAGATGTCATGACTGAAAGACAAGCCTTTGTCACAGAGCATATGCATCCATGATTCAAGGGAGTGCGGATAATAACTAGGTCGCATTTACCCATATAGTGGCATTCCAAGGCAAAAGTCCTAAACACAGAAGTAACACCCTGACACCTACAAGACAATTGCATTGGTTACTTATGGTAATCAGTGCTAGATGTGTGGCTTTTGTAATCCATTTGCTCAATGTAGAACCTACAATGGGGAATACTGACATCTGTGCAGTGAGGACCACCTGGCTGAAGGCTCTGTAGTGCACAATTGCACTACCACCATATAACTCAGATCTAGACATGTGGGCCATAACACTGGTATGGACCATTCCAGGTGGTGGTGTCCACATATTCATAAAGGCTACTCACAAGTGAAGACCACTACTCTGACATAAGTCATCACAGATGAGTCAGGTACAGGTTACAGTGGCAAAAGCTGCATTCTAGGTTGTATCCTCATATACATCCACAACCATGTCCTCAGACTACCAACACACATCCATTAATGTGGTATGACATAGTATGGTAGAACACCAAATAACCTTTGATTGGTGGACTGTACCTAGCCCTACATCAACTGTGCAAAGTACCCATGCACTGACACAGTTGCATAATGTGTTATGCAATGCAATAATACCACTGTTTGTAACCAGGTCAGTTGTACACAGACCAAGGTCCCTCGGATGTTGTCAGCATTAACACAGTTGACTGTTGCTGTACATCAGTAAACAACACCCTCATGGTTGGATATGACCTAAATGTACCTGCCCTGGATATGTACATCACACACTCATACAACATAAATGAAAATACCATAGCTGTTGTTGTCCTTTCTACATAGAGGTGGCTACATTCATTACACACATGCACATGGAAGATAGGTCCATGGCTGCTGAATGCTAACAGTACATAAGGTATGATATCTATGTTGACAGAGGTAATATTCCCTCTCTACTGGTCACCAATGACACCTACCATATCATACAACAACCATGTGGTATGTATGTCATTAGACATGTCCACCAAATGCAATGCCTACAAACATACCCAAATAACAGGATCATAGGACCTACACACATGACCTGTATTGACAGACTCAGGGAAATACAGCTATGCTCTGTATGTTCCTGAGTAGTTACAGGTGATTTGTCCATGACATGTACAGCCATGTGTGCCCACAGCTCCTACATATACCCCATGTCAACAATTGCAAGCCATGCATGCTGAGTGCTGTCTGGACATTAACCTTATTACCACAATAGGCAGAACATGCTGGGGTGAGATGTTTACAAGCCACAGACCTCACACATGCTTGAATGAGTGTAATGCCTAGCTCAAGCAGAATGCATTGCTGGCACTCTTCCAGTAATCATGAGGTGTGTGTGGCAAATATAATGCGCTCACTGTTGACCATTGCAGTGTCCTGGCTTCACCGTGGCGCTGTCAACTAACAGTTTGTGGGATCATGACATGCAATATTGCTGTGTGTGTGTGTGTGTGTGTGTGTGTGTGTGTGTGTGTGTGTGTGTGTGTGTGTGTGTCTTGCTGATATGTGCTGTTGGCATAAATGTACACTTGGCTACTCAGTGAAGGTGGTTGTGCGTCCTACCAGTACATGAATACAACATCCATTATGGTGTAATGCTCGGCTAGGTTTCACACATGGTGTGGAGAAGGTGTGGAATGTATCCTCTTGACCTGCTAGTCCACTTACTGATGGAGACTGCATTTGTGTACATGTATTGATGTGTGTTTAGATTCCATGCGTGTGCAGTGTCTGATGTTTGAAGGTGACTGTTGTCTTAGTACATCATGCTGTTGCAATGCAGCCTCAACATTGCCAACTGTATATGGTGATATGCTCCAAGTACAGTAAGCTGTACTTTAGGTATGGACAGATGTTTGGACATGACTACTGAGTGATTGGGCTACTTTGCAGAAGAATGATTACTGAGGACAGCTCACAGGGGTGTTACAACCATTCCTAAAATAACTTGTGTAACTGCTAAGCTATGTTTTTGTTAATTGAAGGGGAAGACACTCAATGTAGAATGCAGTAAGTGTGACACTGAAGGCAAACCTCTTGATACCTGTAAGAGTGACAGCTCCCCTGTGCATTTATTATGCATATATCAGCACAGATGGCAAAGGAAAGAGTCAGTATGCATTGTAGCACGTGCAATAGTGCTGTAACTCTGTAATACCTATCATGAGATAGGCAGGTATTTCATTCACAATATTGGCATGTCTGGGTGTGTGTGTGTCCATATATGTCACGTATGGTGGGGAATATATCCCAAATGTTTTTCGCCCTCCTGACCACTGTTGTAGACATCAGTACAGAGTGAAGTGTAGAAAGCAAAGCATAGGCAGGTGGTTGAATCTCACACATGTCAAGTGTCTGTATGGGTGTGACATAGGTGTATATCTTTGTGAATGCCACAGTGTGTGTGTGTGTGTGTGTGTGTGTGTGTGTGTGTGTGTGTGTGTGTGTGTGTGTGTGTGTATGGCTGTCCATTCCCTGGAGTGAGGCTGTATTTTACCATAGTGAAATGTTGAGGCCCCCTCCCCCCATCCACTCAATGCAATCTAGTATCCCTGTTGATGTCATCAATCTTAGAAGGGCATTCTAATCACCTGTAAACATGTACACCCTGGGGTGAGGCTTGTTGTTACATAGCCTACTAATGAACCCCCCCCTCCCCACAAACACATACTACAATCTAGTATTCCTGTTGATGTCCTCGATCTTAGGCCATTCTGACTACCTGTACATGTGTAATCTCTGTGGTACATCTTGTAATTGTGTAGTACTATAATGATGATTTGCACATAGGCAGGGGTTCTCATCCCAACACTGGCAACTGTGTGTGTCAGAGTTTGTGTTACTGTATCTGTGAATCCCTGAGTGTGTGGGTGCGTCTGCGTTTGCATCCTGTTATGCAAGCAGGTATTACTGCTTCCCAATGAGAAGTCACTTTTTCCACTGGCCTTTACCCTTGTCATCTGCTAAACCACTCTTTTACCTCCTCCCTGCTCCAGATAACTATACCTGTGATGTCACACACTATGGATGTGATCACTCTGAACACAGTAGCTTACTACACAGCTATCATGCTCTTGGATCATTAGATTAGTAAACATAATTGAAACTTGGGAGATTATAACTGTGATGTGGAAGCTATAAAGTGCATGCAGGTATTGTCATACAGACCTGTAAGTAGTCAACATTTGCATTTGGGACACTAAACGCAAACACCGACATCCCCTGGCACATGCAATTACACCTGAAAGAGGAAGGCAGAACATCAAGATCAACATGCAGTTACTGTTGTTACACATGATCACCATCATCTTCTTTTGGCTGTTCCCCTTAGGGGTCACCACAACAGATCATCTGTTTCCATTTCTTCCTGTTCTCTGCATCTTGCTCTTTCACACCAACCGCCTGCATGTCCTCTCTTACCACATCCATAAACCTTATCTTAGGCCTTCCTCTTTTCCTCTTACCTGGCAGCTCCATCCTTAGCATCCTTTTCCCAATATACCAAGCATCCCTCCTCAGCACATGTCCAAACCAACGCAATCTCGCCTCTCTTGCTTTATCTCCAAACTGTCCAACCTGAGCTGACCCTCTAATATACTGACTCCTAATCCTGTCCATCCTAGTCACACCCAGTGCAAATCTTAACATCTTTAACTCTGCCACATCCAGTTCTAACTCCTGACTTTTTGTCAGTGCCACCATCTCCAACCCATATAACATAGCTGGTCTCACTACCCTCTTGTAGACCATCCCTTTCACTCTTACTGTTACCCGTCTGTCACAAATCACTCCTGACACTCTTCTCCACCCATTCCACCCTGCCTGTACTCTCTTCTTCACCTCTCTTCCACACTCACCATTACTCTGAACTATTGATCCCAAGTACTTAAACTCATCCACCTTTACCAACTCTACTCCCTGCATCCTCACCATTCCTCTACCCTCCCTCTCATTTACACACATATATTCTGTTTTAGCCCTACTGACCTTCATTCCTCTCCTCTCTAAAGCATATCTCCACCTCTCCAGGGTCTCCTCAGCCTGGTCCCTACTCTCACTACAGATCACAATGCCATCTGCAAACATCATAGTCCACGGGGCCTCCTGTCTGATATCATCTGTCAACCAGTCCATCACCACTGCAAATAAGAAAGGGCTCAGAGCTGATCCTTGATATAATCCCACTTCCACCTTAAATGTATCTGTCACTCCCACCACAGTCCTCACCAATGTCATACTACCCTCGTACATATCATGTACCACTATACATACTTCTCTGCCACTCCCGACTTCCTCATACAGTACCACAACTCCTCTCTAGGTACCCTGTCATATGCTTTCTCTAAGTCCACAAAGACACAATGCAACTCCTTCTGACCTTCTGTGTATTTCTCCAATAACACTCTCAGAGCAAAAAAATAAAATAGAACTGTTTGTAACCAGGTCAAGTTGTACACAGACCAGGGTCCCTCGGATGTTGTCAGCATTAACACAGTTGACTGTTGCTGTACATCAGTAAACAACACCCTCATGGTTGGATATGACCTAAATGTACCTGCCCTGGATATGTACATCACACACTCATACAACATAAATGAAAATACCATAGCTGTTGTTGTCCTTTCTACATAGAGGTAGCTACATTCATTACACACATGCACATGGAAGATAGGTCCATGGCTGCTGA
Organism: Protopterus annectens; assembly: GCF_019279795.1. Lineage (NCBI taxonomy): Eukaryota > Metazoa > Chordata > Ceratodontiformes > Protopteridae > Protopterus > Protopterus annectens. Next base: position 16,853,818 of record NC_056740.1, read on the forward strand.
ATGCTAACAGTACATAAGGTATGATATCTATGTTGACAGAGGTAATATTCCCTCTCTACTGGTCACCAATGACACCTACCATATCATACAACAACCATGTGGTATGTATGTCATTAGACATGTCCACCAAATGCAATGCCTACAAACATACCCAAATAACAGGATCATAGGACCTACACACATGACCTGTATTGACAGACTCAGGGAAATACAGCTATGCTCTATATGTTCCTGAGTAGTTACAGGTGATTTGTCCATGACATGTACAGCCATGTGTGCCCACAGCTCCTACATATACCCCATGTCAACAATTGCAAGCCATGCATGCTGAGTGCTGTCTGGACATTAACCTTATTACCACAATAGGCAGAACATGCTGGGGTGAGATGTTTACAAGCCACAGACCTCACACATGCTTGAATGAGTGTAATGCCTAGCTCAAGCAGAACGCATTGCTGGCACTCTTCCAGTAATCATGAGGTGTGTGTGGCAAATATAATGCGCTCACTGTTGACCATTGCAGTGTCCTGGCTTCACCGTGGTGCTGTCAACTAACAGTTTGTGGGATCATGACATGCAATATTGCTGTGTGTGTGTGTGTGTGTGTGTGTGTCTTGCTGATATGTGCTGTTGGCATAAATGTACACTTGGCTACTCAGTGAAGGTGGTTGTGCGTCCTACCAGTACATGAATACAACATCCATTATGGTGTAATGCTCGGCTAGGTTTCACACATGGTGTGGAGAAGGTGTGGAATGTATCCTCTTGACCTGCTAGTCCACTTACTGATGGAGACTGCATTTGTGTACATGTATTGATGTGTGTTTAGATTCCATGTGTGTGCAGTGTCTGATGTTTGAAGGTGACTGTTGTCTTAGTACATCATGCTGTTGCAATGCAGCCTCAACATTGCCAACTGTATATGGTGATATGCTCCAAGTACAGTAAGCTGTACTTTAGGTATGGACAGATGTTTGGACATGACTACTGAGTGATTGGGCTACTTTGCAGAAGAATGATTACTGAGGACAGCTCACAGGTGTGTTACAACCATTCCTAAAATAACTTGTGTAACTGCTAAGCTATGTTTTTGTTAATTGAAGGGGAAGACACTCAATGTAGAATGCAGTAAGTGTGACACTGAAGGCAAACCTCTTGATACCTGTAACAGTGACAGCTCCCCTGTGCATTTATTATGCATATATCAGCACAGATGGCAAAGGAAAGAGTCAGTATGCATTGTAGCACGTGCAATAGTGCTGTAACTCTGTAATACCTATCATGAGATAGGCAGGTATTTCATTCACAATATTGGCATGTCTGGGTGTGTGTGTCCATATATGTCACGTATGGTGGGGAATATATCCCAAATGTTTTTCGCCCTCCTGACCACTGTTGTAGACATCAGTACAGAGTGAAGTGTAGAAAGCAAAGCATAGGCAGGTGGTTGAATCTCACACATGTCAAGTGTCTGTATGGGTGTGACATAGGTGTATATCTTTGTGAATGCCACAGTGTGTGTGTGTGTGTGTGTGTGTGTGTGTGTGTGTGTGTGTGTGTGTGTGTGTGTGTGTGTGTGTGTGTGTGTGTATGGCTGTCCATTCCCTGGAGTGAGGCTGTATTTTACCATAGTGAAATGTTGAGGCCCCCTCCCCCCATCCATTCAATGCAATCTAGTATCCCTGTTGATGTCATCAATCTTAGAAGGGCATTCTAATCACCTGTAAACATGTACACCCTGGGGTGAGGCTTGTTGTTACATAGCCTACTGATGAACCCCCCCTCCCCACATACACATACTACAATCTAGTATTCCTGTTGATGTCCTCGATCTTAGGCCATTCTGACTACCTGTACATGTGTAATCTCTGTGGTACATCTTGTAATTGTGTAGTACTATAATGATGATTTGCACATAGGCAGGGGTTCTCATCCCAACACTGGCAACTGTGTGTGTCAGAGTTTGTGTTACTGTATCTGTGAATCCCTGAGTGTGTGGGTGCGTCTGCGTTTGCATCCTGTTATGCAAGCAGGTATTACTGCTTCCCAATGAGAAGTCACTTTTTCCACTGGCCTTTACCCTTGTCATCTGCTAAACCACTCTTTTACCTCCTCCCCGCTCCAGATAACTATACCTGTGATGTCACACACTATGGATGTGATCACTCTGAACACAGTAGCTTACTACACAGCTATCATGCTCTTGGATCATTAGATTAGTAAACATAATTGAAACTTGGGAGATTATAACTGTGATGTGGAAGCTTGAAAGTGCATGCAGGTATTGTCATACAGACCTGTAAGTAGTCAACATTTGCATTTGGGACACTAAACGCAAACACCGACATCCCCTGGCACATGCAATTACACCTGAAAGAGGAAGGCAGACCATCAAGATCAACATGCAGTTACTGTTGTTACACATGATCATCATCATCTTCTTTTGGCTGTTCCCCTTAGGGGTCACCACAACAGATCATCTGTTTCCATTTCTTCCTGTTCTCTGCATCTTGCTCTTTCACACCAACCGCCTGCATGTCCTCTCTTACCACATCCATAAACCTTATCTTAGGCCTTCCTCTTTTCCTCTTACCTGGCAGCTCCATCCTTAGCATCCTTTTCCCAATATACCAAGCATCCCTCCTCAGCACATGTCCAAACCAACGCCTCTCTTGCTTTGTCTCCAAACTGTCCAACCTGAGCTGACCCTCTAATATACTGACTCCTAATCCTGTCCATCCTAGTCACACCCAGTGCAAATCTTAACATCTTTAACTCTGCCACATCCAGTTCTAACTCCTGACTTTTTGTCAGTGCCACCATCTCCAACCCATATAACATAGCTGGTCTCACTACCCTCTTGTAGACCATCCCTTTCACTCTTACTGTTACCCGTCTGTCACAAATCACTCCTGACACTCTTCTCCACCCATTCCACCCTGCCTGTACTCTCTTCTTCACCTCTCTTCCACACTCACCATTACTCTGAACTATTGATCCCAAGTACTTAAACTCATCCACCTTTACCAACTCTACTCCCTGCATCCTCACCATTCCTCTACCCTCCCTCTCATTTACACACATATATTCTGTTTTAGCCCTACTGACCTTCATTCCTCTCCTCTCTAAAGCATATCTCCACCTCTCCAGGGTCTCCTCAGCCTGGTCCCTACTCTCACTACAGATCACAATGTCATCTGCAAACATCATAGTCCACGGGGCCTCCTGTCTGATATCATCTGTCAACCAGTCCATCACCACTGCAAATAAGAAAGGGCTCAGAGCTGATCCTTGATATAATCCCACTTCCACCTTAAATGTATCTGTCACTCCCACCACAGTCCTCACCAATGTCATACTACCCTCGTACATATCATGTACCACTATACATACTTCTCTGCCACTCCCGATTTCCTCATACAGTACCACAACTCCTCTCTAGGTACCCTGTCATATGCTTTCTCTAAGTCCACAAAGACACAATGCAACTCCTTCTGACCTTCTGTGTATTTCTCCAATAACACTCTCAGAGCAAACATTGCATCTGTAGTGCTCTTTCCTGGCATGAAACCATACTGCTGATCACTAATCATCACCTCCCTTCTTAACCTAGCTTCCACTACTCTTTCCCATAACTTCAAGCTGTGACTGATCAATTTTATCCCTCTGTAGTTACTGCAGCTCTGCACATCACCCTTATTCTTAAAGATAGGTACAAAAACACTTTTTCTCCACTCCTCAGGTATCCTCTGACTTTCCAAAATTTCATTAAACAATCTGGTTAAAAATTCCACTGCCATTTCTCTTAAGCACCTCCATGCTTTCACTGGTATGTCATCTGGGCTAACAGCCTTTCCATTCTTCATCCTCTTGTTAGCTGTCCTTACTTCCTCCTTGCTAATCTGTTTCACTTCCTGATTCACTATCCCCACATCATCCAACCTTCTCTCTCTCTCATTCTCTTCATTCATCAGCCTCTCAAAGTACTCTTTCCATCTACTCAACACACTCTCCTTGCTTGTGAGTACATTTCTCTCACTATCCCTTATCACCCTTACTGCTGCACATCTTTCCCAACTCTGTCCGTCTGTCTAGCCAATCGGTACAGGTCCTTTTCTCCCTCTTTAGTGTCCACTCTCTCATACAACTCTCCATATGCCTTATCCTTATCCTTCGCCACTTCTCTCTTTGATATGCGCCTCATCTCCTTATACTCATGTCTACTTTCTTCATCTCTTTGACAATCCCACTTCTTCACCAGCCTCTTCCTCTGTATACTCTCCTGTACTTCCTCATTCCACCACCAGGTCTCCTTGTCCTCCTTCCTCTGTCCAGATGTCACACCAAGCACCTTTCTAGCAGTCTCCCTTACTAGCTCTGCTGTAGTTACCTAGCTATTCGGTAACTCTTCACTGCCTCCCAGTGCCTGTCTTAACTCTTCCCTGAACTCCACCTCCCAATCACCCTTTTTTAACTTCCACCATTTAATCCTTGGCACTGCTTTCACACTCCTCCTCCTCTTCTTGATCACCAATGTCACCCTACAGACCACCATTCTATGCTGCTTAACTACACTTTCCCCTGTCACTACTTTACGGTCTCCAATCTCCTTCAGACTGGACCTCCTACATAGGATATAATCCACCTGTGTGCATCTTCCTCCACTCTTGTATGTCACCCTATGCTCCTCCCTCTTCTTAAAATACATATTCACCACAGTCATGTCTATCCTTTTCGCAAAATCCACAATCATCTGACCTTCTGCATTCCTCTACTTAACACCATACCTACCCATCACTTCCTCATCCCCTCTGTTCACTTCACCAACATGCCCATTGAAGTCCTCTCCAGTCACTAGTCTCTCACCCTTGGGTACACTCACCACCACTTTATCCAACTCACTCCAAAAATTTTCTTTCTCATCCATCACACATCCGACTTGTGGAGCATATGTACTAACAACATTCATCATTACACCATCAATTTTAAGCTTCATAAACATCACTCTATCAGACACTCTCTTTACCTCCAAAACACTCTTGGCATACTGTTCCTTTAGGATAACCCCTACTTCCAGGCAGACCAACACACAAAGGTCCAGAAACACCCAGTATTGATACAATTGTGGTTTAATTAAGCAAAAAACAGTACACTCACTTTTCGTTCTCCTTGCAATACAAAGAACTTCAGATAAAAGTGTTAAATAATCCATAAAGTTTAAATCCATTTTAAGAAACATGTGATTTATGAATCCAAACCCATCGGGTGCGTAATTATCAGATTAAAATTCTTTAATTAATTTGCTACTTAACTCTTCGAGATCTTGTTACCAACAACTTGCCCAAATTCATATCATACACCATGTCTATATTTATCCCCACATGGAGTATATGAAATATATGATATAATGCAAAAATATGTAATATAAAAAAGTAAAAATGCTAAAAACAATTAATGTGTTTACATAAAAACTTCATTCAACTATCATGTTTTAATAGATCATATTTTAATTTTATATTCAATGCTCTATTTGAAAATTCTATGATACCCTATAACATATGCACAAATCAATAACATTCCATAAACTCATAAATTATATCTATATATACAATATTTTCCCAAAAAGAAAAAGCATTGAAACAAATTTAGAATTTCATTTAAAAATGCCATTAAAATTACTGTTAAAATGAATACTATGTTACTCATTCTACGTTTAAACTGTATTAATTTATTTAATCAACAACCTGCTGGTATTTTGCTCAATAAATTTCTTAATCAGCGTGTTAAATTCCTCAGTTTTAAAATACAGGCCAAAGAAGATATCTCATTTATACCTGGAAAATGGGCAGCATCTAATCTTAATTGCCACAGTAATTCCAGTCTTTCCAATTTCAGTGTAGATGGTCCTCCTCTCACATCATAGGGAATGTAATCAATGACCCTAAAAACAAATTTATGGTCTACCTGTTCATTTATGTGTCTGGCCAGAGCGTTTTCTAATTTATTCCTGCTCATACTATATACATGTTCGTAAATCCATTCCCTTAGCCTTCTGTCGGTTTTACCAACATAGAAGGCTGGACATTCCAAACACTTTGGCAGTCAAACTTATAGTTGGTTATAAATTTCCTGCCTCTAAGTTCAAAACTTGAACCCACATCTATGTATTTACAGTAGTTACACATTTGGCATTTAAACATGCCTTTCCTCACTGAATACAGTTGTTTTTGCCCTGCCAAAATTTGTTTAAGGTTAGCACCCCTCCTAAAAATAAAACCTGGTTGTTTTTCCAGTTTGTCACGTAATAATGTATCCTGCATAATTATGCCCCAGTTTTTCTTAGTTAGCATGATTATCTCTCTGTTGCATTGATACTATATTGGAAAATAAAACTACACAGATTGTACTCTCTTGTTCTCACTGGTATAATATCCTGAACCATACTTTCCCCTGTCAAGAGTGGAAGATAAATTCCTGTATCCCTTTTACTTTGTACTTCCTCTACTAAATCCTGCAATAGGGATGTGGGATAACCCCTTTGTAAAAATAACTGGTACAAAAACCCGCATTCCCTAACAAACTCATCCAGCATAGAGGTCATTCTGGCTGCTCTTACTAATTGGCCTTTAACTACCGATCTCTTTTGTGATAACGGATGATTACTTGTGAGTATGTAGGCTTATGAAAAATTTGTGATGTCAGACAATTGTTAGTTCTATCTTTCACCCAGTCGTCTATCCAAAACATCTGCAAGATGATGGTGAGCATTTGTAATTGCCTGGATGTTGTCAGTTAAAGAACAGACAGCAGCCCTCTGAAGCCTCCGACCTTTTCAGTTGTGCTGTTCAGCACGTGTCTGTGCCTCTATTATAGCCTGAAACATGCGTCTGGTGACACCAGCTGATGTGCTTTGTCTTGCAGGGGCATAGTCTCCACACTTCCCTGTTACATGCTACCACCCACTAACTGTCCTTCCTCTATGGCCACTGGAGATGGGGTATGTGTAGGCAGGAGAACTGTGTGCGGGGAAGAGGGGGATACAGGTGGAATGGCAACCAATGGCACAGTTTCAGACCCTGACAACCCTGCCTGTGCCTCAATCATACTTTCACCATCACTGCTAGAGTCTGTGTGGACACTAACATCAGGTGGACCGCAGAAGGGCAATGCAGCTACATCAACATCTGTGAGGGGCAGACAAGAACTGTACATTACAAGTTATACAGCACAGCACACACACACACACACACACACACACACACACACACACACACACACACACACACACACACAGACAGACAGATGCACAGACAGAGACAAATGCTATGGCACCCAACAGCATGCAACATACATGTGATATGGCAGATGGCATTCAGCTTAGACAATTATAGTGGTAGTTATCATACATCCCTGAGTTGCACACAACAGCATGCATGTATTATAGCAGAAGGCATGCACCTTACAAAATTATAGTAGTAGTTAGCATACGTCCCCATGTTGTACCATTTGTGTTAGTAGGTTATGCCCCAAACCTGCAACACAATGCATGCACTATGCACCGTTGCACCACACTTCCATGTTTTGTGCAAAATACCTCACAAGTTAACAGACCATCGCTGACCTTTGTACATCGGCCACTGATGCTTTGTGTTGGCCACTGCCCCTATGTGTGAGGAGGACATGAGCAGAAGGGTATGTTGAGTGAATACTATGTTTGCCTGAGTCCTAGCTCGCATATCTCCCCCAAAGCAGTGCATGTCTGTTCAACATTATTCTGCCTACCCTTGAGCTTAGTCTATAGACAATGTGCATGTGGCTGTACACACATATTTGACATGGCTGTCCCTACTTTGCAATGGTGCCACAGACCAGCACGGGTTAACAGTACACCAGCCTGATGTTGGCATATGACCTTGCCAATCACATGTAGTATGACATGTCTTCTGCTGTTTAGCACAATGGTGTCCTTTCAAATATACAGTGATGTAATGGTGTCCCAGTGCAGGGACGTGTTATACTAACATGGACCTTCAGCTGACGCAATATGGTCATTCCGCCCTACAAATATACAGTGACATACTACACATTGAGCTGATGTGCATAGCCATTGCAGGGCATCATGTGGCTTCACTATTGCTATACAGTGTGAGTTACAGACACAGTTCATAGCCATGATGGTGTTCAGATACAATACATATCTAATGTGGAATGTGACCCATGTTACTGAGGTGTATACACATTAAACCCTAATGTGGAATGTGTGACACAGGTCACTGAAGGGTATACAGATAGCACCCCTGCACATCTGCAACCATATTACTGATTCCTGGCAACTATGCCTGACATGGCTAACTTAGCAGTACTCCATGTCCCACATGCCATCTGTTTACCTCACACACATGAGGAGCAAGCATGACAGTGATGTCTGACACCAGCAAGGTGAATGTACTGTATCTGTGGCCTGATGTGGTTGTATGTATATGCTGTGCAACACATGTATGTATTTGGATACTGTATTATAGGTAAATGCTTTCATGTCGTGACACACTCAAGATATTCAAGACATGTTATGTATTGGTTTGATGTCATGCCTACACAAGCTGTGCACAGGCCTATATGATGTTTAGTGTTTCACATCTGCAATATCACCATTACACAAAAGCCATAGTTGTATTGTGTCGAGCCAATGCACAACAGGGTGTACACACATGTACATCACTTCTACTGTGTGTGTTGCTTCACGTCTCTGGCCATCCTCCATGGCCATGTGTAAACATGCTTTGTCCAATGGTTGTGATGGGCATCTATTTCACAAGTCAGTGTTGTCTCATATGACATACACCCATAGATGTCATATGCTCCACTGAGGACAGGGTTATGCAGACAAAGGGTGATATGTTTGTGATGTGAGAGATCATGTTTTGCAGGATAGTTAAGCAGTATTGCAGTCATCCCACTAAATGTCATGGACATGTCAGATAGCACATGACATTGTATGACATTCATAGCAAGGGTATATTCCACAAGAGTGAATCCTGTGGGCTGGTCATACTCCAGCTCCATAACATTTAGAGTGTGTGTGCACATATGCTCTCTATATAGTACTGTTTGTATTCTCCACATGTGTAATGCTGATCTGTAGTACATGTCCCTACAGTGGACCACACCTCCACCATTGTATTCACAGTTGTCCACACATCTGGCAATGACAGTTTGTAAGGTTTAGTGTAGGTGTTTCATATAGTCTTCAATTATTCCACATGGATAACCACTGTGATGCATTGCAGGTCTGACCTGTATATATTAACAGGATCACCATACATTATGTGTACGTATGTTAAATGGCCACATGGCAGATAGCATGCAGTTAATATGATCTGTGCATTATCAAGCCTGGCAAATAATAACAATCTCACCTGCAACAGGCTGCTGTCGCTGCGAAATGCCAGAGGTACCTAAGTAGGAGTGTCACAGCAGTAAGATCATTATCCACACTTGTGTGATAGCTACAGGGTGCAATGTGCATGTTAGCACATAAGCCAGTACAATAGACTATACTATGGAGTATGCACATCTGTGCATACATAGAGTAGCAAACTATAGTATGTGACATGTGTGTATACATGCCTTGCATATGATGTTACATTACATATTGTACAGTAACACATGTAACTATATGAAATATAGTTGTGTTATATGTGCAGTAGTGACTTAACAAGCAACTCCAGGCTCAGTGGTTGTGAGACACCCACCTCCACAATACCAGCTAAAGCTTGTGGATGGAGATCTGCAGGTGTCCCCAGGTTGGCCAGTAGCTCCTCAGTACATGTGAGTGGGGGCTGGCCTTCAACCTTTTGCACCTTGTTCCCTGGTGATTGCATTAGCACACTGTTTCGCCCATCTTATGAGGTTGGTGTAGTGTTGGCGCACCTGCTGATAGGTGCGATTGTGGTCACCAACATCATTTACCTTCTTGCGGAGTTCCTCCCACTGGGCATCCCGCTGCTGTGCATCCTGTGGCACATGGCTAAAGAGTGTTTCATAGTTGTCAAGGAGGTATGGATTGAGGGCCTCATCCTCCAAGCGGGTGAATGGTGGCAGCCTGGCACGCAGCATACCTGGAAGACATAATGATATACACAGGTCACAGTAACTCACAGAGAAGTACAGAAGTACAGTTGAACATACATGTGTATCATTTATTAAGATTACAAATATGTCTTTGCAAATCTAGTTGACACTAACACCACTAACATGTTTAACTCACACACATTTGACACTTACTGGTGATTTGATGTTATTACCATGACCATATATGTGTGTGTCAAGTGATGACATTAGTCATACTCCATGTGGATGTTGTCTTGCTGTGGGCATGTCTGTTTGCCTGTACTGGTGTCTTTACCTATCAGCACATGCCTGGATGTGTTCACATTAATGCAATAAACCTTAATGCTGTGTATATGTTGCATATATAATCATACACAGCCTTAAGGGACATGACCTGTGACCCTGCAGACTTGCTCATGGAAAGTTTTACATGTATGTGTTTTGCCATATACATCTACATGGCACTGTACAACTGTTTAGCATCCTGCCATGTATTAACTGTGTTGCACATGTGAAACACATGGGACAATGGCTAGCTTGATGGTATTTTCAGGGTTGGATATCAACTATAGCATGTATGGTCATAGGTTCATAGGTTCATAGGTTCATACTAGGCTATCTGCCCGAGGGCATTTATAAGCCTAGCCCATAGTTTTGTGGCTTACGCCACCCCTTTAGTTTGGAGAAACTATGCCCATTATTTTGCTGTGCCTCTGTCGAGCAGTGACACTGAGGTAACCCCTGGGGTGTATCTGCGATCTCCCATCCATTGGTCAAGATTCCTCTTGAACAAGGCCAGCGAGGTGCTCTGCCTCACATAAACCGGGATTTTGTTCCACAGCATAGGGAGTCTTTGGGTAATGAATCTATCCCTCCAGCACGTCATATTAATAACCGTGTCGAGGTTTAAGTCTCCCGCCCTTGTGGCTCTGAGGGATCTAGATTTTTTGAGATGAAGCATGTTCATCAAATCTGGGTTTGACATGGCCTTGTATGTCAGGCATAGGTCACCTCTGAGCAAGCGGTAAGCAACTGAATATAACTGGAGTTCTTTCAGTCGGGCAGCATAAGACAGATTTTTGAGACCCTTTATCCTTTTGGTGAGGAACTTTTGTGGCCTCTCCAGCTGCTGCAAGTGTCGGGTCAGATACATTCAGAATGGGGCATTGTACTCGATCATGGGTCTGATGAGTGATGAGTATAGGGAGACTATGACTTCCCTTGATCTAGATGTGAATCCCTTCATGATAAGGTGGGCAATGTAGAAGGTCTTCCTAACTACTTTAGCAATATGAGTGTCGAATGAAAGGCTACTGTCAACCTGGGTTCCCAGGTCCCTAATAACTTCTTCTGTGTTCAGGGGATTGCCACCTATATGGTAGCTAGGGGTAACCTTATTTTTCGCGAAGGGTATGACTATGCATTTCTTGGCATTTAACTTTAGGCCATGGCTCTGGCACCAGTTATCCGTTTCTGTGAGACCCTTCTGAAGGATATCTGTGTCGGATGTGTTTTCAACTACGGCGCCCAGTTTGCAGTCATCTGCAAACTTTGTCAGCCATAACCCTCCTGTGTTTGCTTGTACTTCAGAAAAGTAGATGCCAAACAAGAGTGGGCCCAGGACTGAGCCCTGTGGGACACCACTTGTGACAGGCTTTGAGTCTGACATGGCGCCAGCAACTCTGACCCTGTGGGTTCTGTCACTCAGCCAGTTTGCAACCCATCTTGTAATATATGGGTTTACATTTAAGTTGATGAGTTTTTCAATGATACCCGAGTGAGGTATTGTATCAAAAGCCTTCGCCAGGTCTAGGTAGGCTGTATGGACTGCCTTTCCCTCGTCAATGGCCTTGGTGACAGTTTCAAAAAAGTCAACCAAGTTTAGAAGGCATGATCTGCCTTTGACAAAGCCAAACTGGGTTGGATCCAAAGTCTGCAAGTTCCCTATGTCTTTATTTATGAGATCCATTATGATCATATTGCTCATAGTGAACTAGTAGGCTATATGCCCTGGGCCATTTATGAGCCTAGGCTGAAAGGTTACCTAGCTGTAGCCAACACACAGGAAAGTTTCAGTGGCCAGTTCAAGCAGTGCCACAGAACTGATCCATAGGGTTACTGATATATTTGCCATGCGGTCATCACACCATTTCTCAAAGAGGGGCAATGTGCAGCTTTGCTGGACAGGGATGCATAGTATGGCAGGAGTATGTAAAGTGTATGGGACAGGGATCTGTCAGGCATGTTGTGATCCTTGTACTAGAAAGGTGGATGTCCATGAAGTATGTGTTTATTTGAAATCAGGATGTGTAAATATAGCATGTCCAACATCTCTGGGTTGGACGTGGCTTTATTCAGGGTAGGCATCATGCTACATAGTGGAGCTAGGGATTGGGAAGGCCAGTGTAGGCCATCTGAACATGGCCAATAACCCTTAAAGGAAATATGTGATCTATTATGGGTCACTTGAGTGTTGAGTATGGCTGAACAATGATCTCTATATTCATGGATGGCACCCTGTTATGATTAGGGGTGCCACTTACAACTACCTGACTGGTGTGGTGAAGTAACTATCAAAGGAAAGACTACTTTCCAGCTGCATTCCATACACACACAGTTTCCATTATGTGGACCACTGCCTAGGTGGTAATTCATGGGTACAGGGTTTTTAATATAGGGGAAACAATGCAATACTTAGCTGTCAGATTGTGGCCATACGTCACACATCACACATCCGACCCACAAAGGCCCTTCTGTATGCTGACTGCAGCACTTATTGAGTCAACTATTGCTCCTAGTTCATAGTCATTTGCAAACTTCAATAGGCAGATGCCTTCTGTGTTAGTCTGTGTGGTATAGATAACAAAGAGGGGGAGTACCAGGAATTAACCCTGTATTACTGTAGCTGGCACTGGTTTGATGTGCGTGTATTAGTCAGACACCTTTTGTAGTGTTGGTTCTGCCAGCAGTCCAGTAGCCAGCCACTCCTGTGACATAGGAACATGCATCTAGTTTACTGAGTGTAGCTGGAACACAGTATGGGTGATGGTGTCCTAAGACCTGGCAAGGTCATGATATGATGTGTGAATCAACCTTACTGTCATCTACATCTGTACTGACTACATCAAATAAGTTGATCATGGTTCATGGCCTTACAGACCAGACTCAGCAGGGTAATAGTGCACTATTTCCCATTATCAGTGGTGTCTCCTCCTTTGTGGGGTGTGATACCTGTTGCTGTGCACCATTCAGTTTGTACACAGCCTGACATGAAGCTATGATGGAACATGATGTGTATGTGGAGAGCAAATTGTTCTGACATTTGTGTAGGATACATCCTGGGATGTTGACAGGTCCTATGAAAGCTGTATGTATGGCTTTAGAGAGTGCAGCTTGTACCTGCATAGTTATGACAGTGACTCTGTAGTGTACATGGATATATAAATATGTGTACCTGTTGGAGGGGGGAGGTGGGTGTGGGTTTAGGTTCTCCAAGACCCTTTCTAGATGAACAGGTGCTATTTTATTTATTTATTTATTTAACATTTGTTAACCGGGAAAGTCCGACTTGGAACGAAGCCAATTTTCAGCGGAGGCCCAGGGAGAAATGCTCCAGACACATGTCTTTGTAATTACGTACTTCTCATGCCATAGTGCTGTGAAGCATGGCAGGTCTTGTTGTTGCTATTACGATTCATGACACAGCTATATAATGCTCTGTGGGTGGCCTCATAATATTTGGCTGATTAGTTTCACAGTAGCTTTGTGTGGTTTTATATGGTGTATCTGCATCTTACTGAGGCTGACCAGAGATCACATCCACTCAAGTGTGTTCACTCTTGCAACAGTTACTACCTTCTGTGGTACAGTTTAAGGCAGGGTACCACCATTTTGCCTTCTTGTTTGTGTTTGGTTGAATCTTGGTTCTGTTTCAATGGCACAATCACTGCACTTATGTGAATGCTTAAAGTGCATTTGTATAAGTTTCAGCATTTGCACATGCATTGTCCATCTGCATGGGTGCCATGACAGTCACTACTTCACTCTTAAGAAGCATAACATTGGCTTTGGAGACTGACTATGTGTAGCATACTGTTAGCCCTGTTTGTGTGACTATGGTGATCCAGGTCATTGGGGTTGATGAAATCCAACATGCATTGAGCACAGGTATTGGTACATGAGGAGTCTTCCCAGTTCATAATGGGATAGTTGAGAGTAGCCATTATTATGGTTTTCTATCTCAAACCTAATATTCCCCATTACAGCACTATATGACAGTTGGGGATTCTGAAGGATGGTAGGTGATCTATCGCTAGGTGCAATTTGGATTCCACTTTGTCACAAAGGTAGTTGCTCAGCATAATGCATCTGAAGTTATGCAAGTGCAACTAGCGTGGGTGTGTACATATCCTTCAGGAATATGGACACACCTGTGGCCCGTGTGTTCCAATAAAGGATAATGGGCAAGAGATGAGGTATGTGTTATAACATGGTCATGCAGGTGTGCTCTCCAGAGCATTGAAACATGTCTCAGCTACTGCACAGATATGTTCTCCATGTTAGGGATTGACATATGTGTGCCCGTGTAGTGTTTCTGACATGTATCATTGTGTAGCGAGACCCGCAGTTTATTGTTGGCTGTCCCTATTAGAGCAGTGGACTTTCACTTGAACTTTGCATGATGAAGACACTATAGGGGAAGCATGAGCCCTAGCCAGTATCCAGATTCCCAGGGGTGATAGGTGCAGGCCTTGTCTGGCAAAGCATCATGGTCTCTCAACCATGTTATCCCAGGCAGAGATATACTGGATACCCTTTGAATTACACCAGTACATTAGGCAATTGTGGAATACAATTCTTTTGTCCCTGTACTGCAGTATCATTCTTGCCAATGGCAGAATGCTACCCAGGCCCTGGGACATACCTACATGGGCTACAAGACCTGACAGTTCCTACATGTGTGTTTCCATGCAGTCCAGGCTACTGCATCACAGGTCCTGCACAACAACATGGAATATGCCAGAGCCATGTGTATAGTTCAAAAGGTGGTCTGAGTATATGGGTATGTGGCTAATAATGGCAGACAGGCAGCTGATAGTATGTTTGCCCTCATATAGCTTGGTGTGTAATATAGTGCTAGAGTTTGCATTCACAAATGAGTACTGTAAATGAGTACTGTTGGGCATGTTTCCGGCCAAGTGTTCTGAGGTGTGGCACAATTATGCAAACTATGTCATACAGTTTGTGTATTTTGTTGTCTGTCTATTCCATCTTGGGAGGTCACTTGCTTGGCGAGATACTTAGAAGCCTCTGTGAATGTGTGTGATTTCTGGTAGTATGTGTGGGTGTCCTTACTGTATTCTGGTAAGGGTATGTGTTGGTTGTGATGATGAGATGCACATGTTAACCTATACCTCATGACTGTCCAGTATAGTCATGGCTGTAGACTGGACCTGCCTTCCAGCTTACCCCTGTAGCTGCATCCCACACAATGTGTGGGGTGCGATATTAGGTGGGTTTGGCAGTGTACATGGCATAGAGATTACATTCCCCCAGGATGGCCACATACACAAAGATGACATTAGTAAACACCAGTAGCTGACTAGTGGATATGCCTGCATGAGCATTCAGTACTACAAGTACCAAGTACTGTATTTAATTTACTTATTGCTTATGAAGATGTTTTAGACAGTGATGCTCACAAGTAAATATTTGTGTTATGGACGTGACAACACTGGCTATTACAGAAACATAGTAGCTACCTTTTGCAGCAATCCTCCACTGAGGAGCACATCACATCCTGATAGTTGATTACAGATGATGCAAGCGTCAACAGGTTTGTATCCTTTTCTGGGTATATACTCAGATATCCAGCTGAACCATGAGCTCTGTTGGGCACAAACACCCACTCCCCAAACAGAGTAATGTATCAATAGACTCTGCTGCCACTATCAGCATGATCAGGATATAATCAGATAGTGTAAGCCGTCACCTATGAAGCAGCTATTACACATAGGTAGCAGTCTCCTACATCTTAAACTCCTACTGCAGATGTTACACTGGAGTTAAAGATGATATGTAACCTGTTTTATTACCAGTACTGTGTACAACCTTACATACAGTATTTGCAAGCAGCTGTTAGGCTGGCAATGAGAGGTTAGGCTACACAAACCTGAAAGTTTAACCAGTGTGTCTCTACTCTCAATATCCACTCTATGTAGGTGTGCACATAGCCATTTGGCCCAGCTGTGTAACAAGGGTCACTACACATTTGCATAACATGTACACATGCACAGCTGTTATTGCTTGCAAACGATACTAGAGAGGTGGATATTACATGTGTTATGTGCATGGATAGTTACCTGGCCCTTCCAATTTTCTTTGCTGTCATGCTGCTAAACTGTCAGATGAACACAAGTCATATGCATCCTGTTATTGAGTATTGTAATTGCCAACAGACATAACTAATGTTTGCATAACATAACAGAAATGCTATGTAAAATGGAATACAGATCTGCCTAAAATACTGTACATTACACAGTTATTGGCACAATATCCCACAATGCAAATCATATTTGCACAGTAGGCCCACCTTTGACATGTTCATCTCACTAATACACCCATACATATGTCTACTGTTACAATATATCAACATGTACTATCCCCTATTGTAGCACATACTTTTGGACCAACCCTGACACTAACAGTGGCTGGAAGAGAATTAGTGAGTTCCAAGCCCATATATATCATCCCTTGTTGTGTATGAGGAGTTTGCCTTGTGACCTACAGCAGTACACACATAGAATACTACAAGCATTACTACTGCTCAAAAATACATCACTACAAGATAGCTATTTCCACTATATGCATTGATTACACCGTAATTCTTACAGAGCAGGTACTACATACACAGACATACTAAATGTTATATATACCTTCTTAGTAATTGGAGGTTTTATTGATTGGTATACTACTCATTTTCGGTTTGTGTTTCAATCTGCTGTTGGATACTTTGTACTGTTCTACAGGTAGATACAGATGATTTGAATGTGTGACAAGGCATCCTTTTATAGTTAAAGATCAGTAACGTGCTATCATGATCACCAATTGGTGTTCCAAAGTATCTAATTGCATGCACATCAGCTGTGCAACTACTGCCTTAGCCAATACCATGGCAACAGTGGAGTATAATTGAGTACTCCACTTGGGCATTGTCCCTTTACCTTACTTGTGAGGAAGACAGCCTGGAAGTGTTGTTTGAAATCTATTGCAACAGCTGTATGGAGACAAACACTAATATATTGTGTGTAATGCCTGGAAGATTTGGCCTAAATGTGAGTACTGCTGTTATATTTCTGAACATTGCTAGTTGTGCAGGGTTTGTCTGTTCCTAATACTTCTGCATATGTTTCAGTCTGGTGTTTGACCAGCTTAAGGCTGCATGGCTATGCATATAATGTTAGGGAGTTTACAGTGTGCTCACCAGACATCTTTAGTTTGGTGTAAATGTGTATCATACTATGCTGATAATCAGTAATTGGTAACACTTCCTGGTGTAATTACTTTTCAACCCTCTGAAACGGGATTAGTTCAAGCAAACCCTGTAACATCAGCAGCTGTTCCATTGTATAACAGCTACTATTTCACATAGGGCCATGTTAGTGTGTCTGTGTCCAGGTATGTTAAGGTTTCAGCAGATGTTGTACAGTGGGTGAATAATTGGTTATGGTATGGCAGTATTTATTGTTGTAATTAGTTTGGGTGTGGGGGAGATGGTGGGTGTACATAGCAGATGCAGGTGTGTAGGAACCACTTTTATACATATTCTATATGTGTGTGGGGGTTCTTTCCCTATGTAAACATCTATCCCTTAGTGGACTAATACTATGGTAATTGCAGGCTGATTCATTAAGGCACTGTTAAATGCTTCCTGTATAGCATGCAGGTACTGTTAGTCCTTGAATCCTTTTGGCAATACATTGGAATGTAATAAAGTTTTGCTAAATGAAAGATGTCTGTGTATTTCTGTCATGGATATTTGCAGTCATTGTAGTTGTGATAGTGACTAACCCTATTTGGCTCATGTCCATAGAACATATTTGTAATACTGTATTGGCATATAATACTCTTCATATGTTATGTTCATATTGTTTGGGGGTGGCAGAATGTGTGATTGCTATGGTCCATGTTATACTCAGATCTGAACACTTCAAATGCTGTATACACACATGTATGTGTGTGTGTGTGTGTGTGTGTGTGTGTGTGTGTGTGTGTGTGTGTGTGTGTGTGTGTGTGTGTGTGTATGTATATAGATAGATGTATATATATATATATATATATATATATATATATATATATATATATATATTTATATTTATTTATTTATTTATTTATTTATATATGTATATAGATATAGATATATAATATATATTACTTCATAAGTTTATATATACCTCCATAGATGTGTAGATGTTTTTAACCTATCTGTATATCTACATATATATGTATATCTCTATATATCGACATGTATCTATGTATCTCTCTCTCTCTCTCTCTCTCTATATATATATATATATATATATATATATATATATATATATATATATATATATATATATATATATATATATATATATATATATATATATATATCTATATAGCATATACCTTTCATTGAGTACATGGCGGTTTGTCCTATTTCCACACAATCTTCCCTTTTTTGTTTTAACCTGTCTGAATACACAACTGGTATAGGTACATCTCAGGTAGCTTAGTGGTAGGTTACTCTGAGGATGGTGTACATGGTTGCAGGTTCTAATCCTGGGTGTGGTTATTATTTTACCTCTCAAAGCAGGCACTGGTAGGGAAAGTGTGAATAATGCACATTTAAGCGGTTGTAAGCAGGTTTGCCTGTGGTCTGCACAGCATTAAGCAAAGGTTAAACCTGTGAAGCGCTTATCCATTTAACCGTGTTTAAGCGCCACTTACCATCACGCAAACTTGCACAAACCCACTTACAACTGCTTAAAAGTGCTTTAATCCACCTTCATCTAACAGCCCTTATTCTGGCCCTCAAAATAAATTAACAACTTTTGCAGGTCTTGAACCCTGGACCATGAACACCACAGTCACTGACTTTGCTACTAAGGCATCTGAGATATGTATGAATGTTATGGTGTTTAGAATATGCATTTTACTACGGGCATTCCTCACTACTGTAAACAAATGTGACAGCCAGTTGGTGTACATATGTATGATACATGTTAATGTTCATATGTTTGTGGAACTAGATGTTGCAATGTGACCTGACAGGGTGTATTATGGATGAGAATGTTTTTTATTTTGTGTCCTTTTTATATTGTCCCCATACTCCATGTATACCCCTCCAGTTCACTTATTGAACATCCAGCCCAGGCTCTCCTTGATGCATAATTTCATTACCCATCATTCCTCCCCCACCCCAATCTCCACATACACAACAACCATCCCTTCTATGGTGAAATTAAGTTAATATTAATAGTTATAATAACAGAGCTGCATGTGTTTTGTGCACACTTCAATTCCTTTGGATTGCTTCTGTGTCACAAAGTGTGTTCATAGATGTTTATATATATGGCTATAGATGTACCTATATATATATATATATCTATATATATATATATCTATCTATATATATATATATATATATATATATATATATATATATATATATATATATTTCTATGTGCAGACATCACTGACATGTATATATATATATATATATATATATATATATATATATATATATATACATATATATTTAGTATTAATTTGTAACAGTTATACATATGTAGACTTGTATATGTTGATTCACAAACTACAGTACATTACAATGTACTGTACATATGTACACAAACTGACTGTCCCATTTGTGGTCAGTACTGTGGAATGCCTACAGTATAAGGTGTAGTCGAAAGACCACAGAACAGGTATATAGCTCAGATGGCTTAGTGGTAAGTCCCATGACTATGGTGTGCATGGTCCAGGGTTCAACACCTCCGATGCTTTAAAAATGTTTTTTACTCCAGAATAAGGCTCATTTAAGCAGTTGTAAGCATGTTTAAAAGTGTTTGTGTGACATTAAAGTAGCAGTTAAATGCAGTTAAACAAACTTTAAAACTTATAACCTGTGCTCGTAAACACGGCCACATCTGCTAACTACTCAGGATATATACATTTCAGTGAAGTAACATCTCACTGTGTGCTTACATAACATTACATTCTCTGTTGACTTAACTCTCCAGCACACATGGGTTTATATGGGTGTTTCAAATGTTTATTATACTGAAGAATACTAGCTAAATATGCAAACTGTGGTTAAGGTATACTTTTTAACATGATAAACATCCCTGACTTTATGGGGATTTGAACCTGGAATGCACAGATACTATGCAAATGCTGTAATCAGTACACTATTGACATTAAGGTTGCTTCTCCCTAGTTCCTATTTAGATGATTTCTATGTGTAAGCTAGGTTAAGCAAATGGCGGAGGCGTCCAAACCCACTGAACTTCACTTACTCTTGAAATAAAAGCATATAACAAATGAAATGAGAGACTATAAATTACATTCCTAACTACATTAGGCATAGCCCCTCACTGACACACTTCAAGGGAAATCTTGATGTGTGAATGGGTAACAGAATATACACCTCTGGAATCATGTGTCCCAGAACCATACAGCCAGGGGGTGGGGGAGCCCCTCCAGTTTTATAGTTGTAAGACCTGTTGGGGAAATTGAATGGTGCTGATTTTTCATGTTAACATGTCCTCTTTAGATCACCAAGTGCCCCTATCACCTTCCACCACCCCAGTCTTCAACAGCTTTCGGCAACTGTGCCTGGAGTCACTTCATTGGCTATGCTTGAAAGAGGTTCAGTTACTTCATCAATGGTGTGGAGAAAGCCAACACACTGTAGCTATGCTTCTAATTGCTCTTGGGCAGATAGCCTACTACCTATCTGTGAATCTCTAAAGTGCAGGTCATCACAGCCATAATATGTGAATAAACAGTTTTCAGATCACAATATACAGTGAAAAATCACCATGTAGTCAGAAAACAGTTGAGTACAGCAAGAACATACAGAACACTGATACTTAATCACTCCAAAAGCCTATCTTGGAAGCTAGAAGACTTGTATAAGTTTAAGGCTTTCTATTGCTTACTAGTAGGTTACCTACAGGAAAGATTAGAAACAAGCACAGATGGGAAACATGCATGCAACAATACCATACCGGCTTATGATTTCCACACCCAACCATCTCCCCCACCCATGGAAACCACAGTGTATACCTTTCCTACAACTAAATTCACACTATTAAAGACAGAGGTGGAGGGTTTCACAGCCCCCACGCTAAGGGAAAACACTGCTCAAGATACAGAAAGATTTACAAATGCACTCTATAAGCACCTACAAGGATGTATGGATCGTGCCATCACTGGTAAACCAAGACTCATTCCTCCTAGACAAGGACACCAGTCTGGTGGACCCCTGCAATAAACAGGCTATGCAACAGAAGTAGGACAGTAATCCAGAAAAACAGCAAATCCCAAGAAGGGCAGACATCCATGACCAGTATTAGTAAGAAACTTAGGTCCCTCATGAAATCATCCAAGGCTAACATCTACAGGAAAATAGGCAAGGATTCGAAAGATAACCACAAAGCCTTCTTTGGCTATGTCAAGGATCTAAGTATTAACACACAGTTTGCACTGTGCCGGTGCAATATAGCAGAAAATATACTGACCCTACTGATATCACCAACATCCTTGCAGATACATTCAGTGCAAACTTCACCCCCTAAATAGCCCACAACAATACCTGAAAAGTGCAGTATCCCAGACATCAGAGACACACAGGTGGAAATGGCCCTCTCTAACAGCAAAACACAGTGTCAATGGAGGCAGATGGTGTCCCAGACTGCATCTTGCAAACACTACAAGACAAACTGACCCCCCCCCCCACTTAATTAAGCTTTTCAGCCTCAGCCTCTCCACAGGCTACATGCCCATACAATGGTGCATGGCAATGGTTATTCCACTCCACCAAGGTGGAAATACAACTGACCATGGTAACTACCACCCCATAAGCCTGACCAGCCTGGTCTGCAAAGCTATGGAGTGCATCCTCATGGCACTCATTAACAAAGACATTGGTAACCTGCAAACACTTGACCCAACCCAGGTCAGCTTGGTTGAGTGCAGTTCATGCCTACTGAACCTGTTTGATGTCTTACAGACAGTCACCAAGATGTTAGATGAGGGGAGAGGTGGTTCACACATACTACCTGGACCTCGCCAAGGCTTTTGACAATATTCCCCACTCAGGTATTACTGATAAACTCACCAGCCTGTACATAAACCCATACATCACAGAATGGGTTGCCAATGGGCTTACACACAGAACCCACATGGTACGACTAGCAGCCTCCAGGTCCAACTCTTAACCAGTCACAACTGGTGTCCCACAGGACTCAGTCCTGGGACCCCTACTGTTTGGCATATACTTCTCAGAGGTACAGGCAAACACAGGTGGACTACGGCAGACCATGTTTGGCAATGAATGCAAACTGGGAGCCATAATTGACAGTCCAGCTGACACAGACATGCTTCAAGGGGCCTCACAGAGGCTGACACAGGGTGTCAAAGTCATGGCCTCCAGCTAAGTGCCACAAACTGCATGGTCATTCCATTTTGGAAAACTAAACACCCACATATTAACACATAAGTGGCAGCCACTTTAATACAAATGAGGTAATAGAGTATCTAGGGAATAAGGTAGATAGTGATCTCTCCTTTGACAATCATATCTCCAAAGTAGTTAGGACATCCTTCTATGTAGGCCATCTGATTACTAAAGTGTTAGCATCTAGACATACTGAGGTTATAGTGCCCCTTTACTCATCCCTCATCAGTCCCATCATAGAGTATAATAACCCATTTGGTATGTACATCAGAAGACACTTCCAACAGCTGGAAGGTCCACAAATGTACCTCGCCAAGAGGATTACTGGCCTCAAACATATGTCCTATGCAACCAGACTGAATAAACTCCTGCTCAGTGGTATCTCGTTTACTCAGAGATGATCTCTGCTGGGCAACAAAGCCATGTTGAACTCAGGTTTAATGGATATGCTCCTCTTATGGGAATCCATGTCACAGTGAGCCACACGCTGTAGTGAGCTGAACCTTGCCACAACAATAACTGGAAGATGCTGGAGGGATGGATTCCTGTCACAGAAACTCCCCATACTTTGGAACAACATCCCTAATTACATTATACAGAGCCCCTCACTAACACTCTTCAAGAGAAACATTGAAGAGTGGATGAAGAATAGTAGATACACCCCAGGGATCCCACCATTGGCTCTGCCCTACAGAGGGACAGTTAATGAATCAATGGGGTGGCAAAAGCTGACACATTTTGGCTAGGCTTATGAATGCCCTTGGGCAGTTAGCCAAGTACCTGCCTATGAACCTATAAACCTATACATACAGTATCAGCACATGTTGATAGCTTAATTTACTGTTCAGGTGTTGACTTACCTTGTGTTAATAGCAGTTGTGTGTGCAATAGTTGAGGGCTGCCTGTGTTGGATGCACACAGTAGACTGCCTATACATGACAATTTACAGGTAGTCTTGTGTGTGTGCAATCCATTTTTACTGTGTGTGCAGGTGGAGAAAGGTGTAAGTCCCTAGGTGCCTACACTGTCAGTGTGTGTGCTATATGTTCTCTCCTTGCCAAGGCATGGGCGTACTGGACACACCTCTGTTTGCCTACTGGGGCTGGCTCAGGGTGTTCATGGTCTGAGTACCTCTGTGCCTGTGGGGCCCTTGGCAATGGTGGTGGGCTGTGAGGGCCTTCACCATTCTGTCCCTGGTGCAGCTGTTTCCGCAGGATCATATTGTGTAGCATGGCACATACTATGAAGATGTGGGCACACGTGCCTGGAGAGTACTGCAAGGTTCCACCAGATATGTCCAAGCAATGGAACCATGATTTAAGCATCCCAAACACATGCTCTATGATGATTCTGATTTGTGCGTGTGCCTCATTATGGCATTCCTGCATGGGTGTGTGTGCATTTCTGATGGGAGTCATCATCCACGGTTTCAGTGCATAGCTAGCATCCCCCACCAGGTGGCCATATACGATGTCCCCTCTGGCAAATACCTGATACAGCTATGAGGCATGCCAGATGTGGCAGTCATGACAGCTTTCAGGGCTGTCAGGACAAACATCCATGATAATGCCCTGGGCATTGCACACGACCTGGCAGTTGATGGAAGGGTATCCCTTGTGGTTTATGTAGTGCCTACTCTGCTCACAGGGTGGTGACTTGATGTGTATGTGTGTGTAGTCTATTGCACCCAGTACCTCCGGGCATTCTGCCACATGGTGGAAGAGATGCATATTACTGGCCAACTCCTCCTGCATTCATGGGAAGTATATGTGCTCATTGGCATGTGGTAACATGGCATCCAGGAACTGGTGAAGTACCCTGGATGCTGATACCTGTGAGATCCCCATGATATCTCCAGTTGGCCTTTGAAAGGTACCTGTAGCTAGTATTCTGAGGCTTACACATACCTTCGTATCCACTGAGATGAGTTCCCCTCTGTTTGTTTTGGCTCTGAGGTGTGGCCAGCACAGCTCCACAAGTTGCTGTAGGGTGTCCCTGTCCACCCTGTAATGCTCTACAATCTCCAGATCATGTAGCCCCTGGTAGGTTACCCTGGGTCTGAACACTCTTCTCCTCCTCTGGTGCCTGAGGTGGTTGTGTGCATCATCCTCCACACCACCTTCAGTCTCCAACACATGCTGGTGGATCAAAGCTATGGCAGCCCCTAACATGTACATAATAAAAGTTCCCTGTCTGTATACACCAATGGTGCAGAGTGTATGGGAATACACAAATGTGTGTGAGGTGCTTTCACACTTTATACTATTGTGCTATGGATGCTGCTGATATCATTGGGTGTGTATCAGTAATTCCAGCTGCAGGGTATCTTAATTATGGGTTTTACAATGAGTACTGCAAATGTGGGGCCTTTAGTGTGGAGTTATGCTTGCCTGCCTTGATTAATCTGTTGCCCTTTAATTCACTTTTAAACCTGGATCCCCTCCCATTATCAGGCATGCATCCACATGCCATCTTTCTTGTTTTATACTTTCCATACCCAGTCATGTGTTGCAAAATGTGTCTTGTAGCTGATATAATGCAAATCTGCTTTGTTCTGCTGTGACACTTTACTGTTTTCTTTGCAGTACAGCCCATCCCCTTTCCTGTTCTGCAGGTAGCTGCTTGCAGCCTTGTTAGCTGTTGCAATGGCCCACTGTAGGTTCCTAGGTGTTAATTAGTCATTTGTACTCTATCCTGCAGCTTTGCTTAGCTACAGGCAAACTGGATTAGCAATGCTCAAATGTGCTTACAGCAAAGGTGACACACCCCTCTCTTGATGTCATCTTTATCTCAAGGGCACACCTCGGTGTTATAACGCTACGCTGTGAGGTGCATCCTTACACCAGTGGGGAATCTGTGATTCACTATTACTCCTTTCATTTGCATGGCATTGCCTATTAATTCCTAGCTACCGCACATAACACTGTCATAGCCCCTTAGCAACCCTTGTGCCATGGTGTGGTGTAGCATGCCTGCCATTGACTATTATGGGGAAATCATGATATGTGTTACATTGCAGTTTTATTCTATATTTTTCTATTTTCCTTGCAATCCCGTTTGCGCACCGCTGCCCTGCGCCTCCACTTCGCAATAGTGCAAATAAAAATATTAAATGTTAATTTTATATTTTGTACATTTTTTTATGCCAATGGCTATATATTTAGCCATTGGCATATATTAACAATATAATACATGTGTTGGTCGGCTGTCATGGCTCCGATTTTATGTTTGCAAAAATGTAAACCGTTTTTTTGCGGTTTACATTTCTGCATGCTTACACTATGCCTGCACCACTTCCTGGATCTCTACATACCTTCATTTGCATGCTACACTGCTGCACATGGGGTAATTAGTATACAGGGCCTGGGAGCTGTGCGGGCGTAGCATACACAGGTAGTGCATGTGGGAACAGCTCGTACCTGGATCGCTCACCAGCCATATTTGGTGTTGGAACATAGACGCTACGCCTGCACCTGACGCAAGCTTCATAAATCCCGGAGGATATCTATTTCCAGTCTTTTAAAACTAAAGGCTGATTTTCACATTTGAAATTTGGTTAAAAAGAGAGTGTTTTGGGTTGTCCTAGTGATGAATGTTGTAATAGTTTTTATGGTGTTAAAGTTATAGACTTGGTATTTATTTTATTTTATGTATTACGCCTTTGGGCATATTCAGTTTCTTTAGTGCTGTCATTGTGAATTTTATTTTTTCTTGGTTTTAATGAATGTATGAAAGGTTAATTCCCATTTCATCAATTATGTGTGATCATGTGATATGAATTTTATGTATATAAGGAAGTGATTTATATTCTGCATTTATTCTGAAGAAGTCTGAAGGTTTTACAGCCGACGAAAGCGCTCAACAATAAAGTGTAGTTTGTGTCTGCCAATAGGCCTCTGTGCTTTTTTAACCTATCCAGTGTTGTTTATGTATTATTGTGTAACTTTTTGTTAGGAGTTTTATGTTGATTTCTATTTTATTTTTACCTCTGATGTTTGCTGTTTGTTGGAAGAAAGAGGCAGATTGTAGACAGGGACATTTTAGCCCTCCCAAGGAGCCTAATTAATTATAATGAGCTACGACTGTAAGTGATAGTTAGCACAAGTTATTGTGTATATGCATGTGACATAAAAGAACTCCAGCATTTTTTCTATGACTGGCACAAATGGCACAGTGGGTCACAATAACTATTATGAATTACCTCTCTTTGTAGAAGGTTATCTCAGTATTTTAATTTAATATTTATTTTCATACTGTTTATATGATTTTCTCAAACAAATTGACAAATTTGTAACTGTTTTAATTTTTGTGAATTCTGTGGTTATTAATTTCAATATTTTTGTTTCTTTTAACATTCTTTGCTTTAATTGCTTGTATCCAAGAATGCATTGTTTAAATGAGGTCTGCCCAGGGACATCTTGAGGTAGGGGGTAGGTTAAGAGGGTAGGTGAAGAAAGCTAGTTGGGGGCAGAAAGGGTTAAATGGGAATGTAGGATAAGTGAGAAGAAATGCAGTAAGGGTAGGGAGGGGCTTAACTGGTTTAATACAAGTGTAACTAGGTAAGGAATAACATTTTGGCGTGAACTTGCTACAGTGCAGGGTTACTTCCGAGATGACCTGTAGGTACTGCAGTGATTAGGTAGGCCTTGGATTAATAGATGTATGCTGGAGGTGGGTAATGGCTAATAGCAAAGGTTTGGGATATATTTTGTGTTTTTTTTCCTCTTCCCCCCTTCCCTTCAGGGCAGAGCACAGGTAGGCCTTTGTTGTAAGATTCTTGGTGGGGAAGGGGGTGATGAGTGATAAGAGTAGTGGCCTGGATTTAGTAGTGTGCATTTTTACAAAAAAAAAGAAAGAAAAAAGCAGTGATAAGTCAGGAAGATTATACAAGATCATTTAGTTTGAGGGAAATTCACTCACATGCTCCTGGACAACTCTTCCCTTGGCTAGCAGTAATAGCACTGGAAACATGCCTTCGGTTTTCTGTTATTGCATTATTGAATCTCTGTTGGTGGGGTGGTACGATGTTGTGTTAGCTCCTAATTGTGTCAAGGTAAGGGGAGAGGAGTCTCTTGGCTAGGAAACTGTTTTAGTTGTTTAGTGGTATTTATGGTGTTACCACGTCACGGTTGTCTGAAGCTAGTAGGGGCTAGCTGACCAGGAATGCCTTTTCACAGGCTGTGAGCTCTACTGAATAATGGTCGCATGCTGCACAGGCACAATTAGCACTCTTCTAAGACGTCATCAAAGGTATCATGGTTGTGCAGGCATTTGGCCAGTGCCACAGTTATTGGCTTAACCATTTAGCAGTTAATTTTTAATAAAAGGTCAAGAATTTTTCTGGGCGAAGGTGTATTTTGGATTTATTTTCCATAGAAGTGTGGGTTTCAGTCAAATCACTATGAGGACCTGGTAAGTGCAGTCACTAAATAATGACATACAATTGAGTTTCAGACTTCAACCTGTATTAGTAACTTAGTTTGTTTTAGAATAGGAATGAGAGTACACCAGGTCATACCATTCAACTGTCCAGATTTTGACTCATGTTATGCTAGCATATAAAGAAAAAAGGTGGAGAAGGCAAACTGTGCACCTGGCAGGGAACTATTGAATCTGTGTGGTGGTTGAGTAGATGGATGCTTACCATGTGCTCATGGCATAGTGGACCTTGCTGCGGGAGGGAAATGTCATTTCATTGGTGGTTGATGCTGTTCCCTCCAAAGTCATTGGTAGTGTGGTTCTGTTTGAGCTGCTGGTGGCCTTCTTTTCAATTGTCTGTACCTGCTGTAGGATTTTTTTTCTTGTGGGTTGTGGTCCGGCCGGTGTATGCTCACTTGGGAACAGAGGGACCATTATAGCCATTACGGTCATATGTCTCAACTGTGTATATTTTGTAGAACATCTTCTGCTTCATATTTGTGGTTCATTTCTCATAAAATTGTCATTTTCTGCAATTCATTAGTAAATCATGGAGGGTTACATTTAGAAGATGCTGACAGGCATCAGCATTTTTGACATAGGTTTCGACATTCCATCCCCAAAATGAGGAACACCAGCCCTTTTAAGGTGGAACAAATGGGCAAAATGTGGAACACATACTAACGGCTTCCTAACAACTTCAACTTGGAAGGTCATGAGATAGTTAAAATATGCTGGTTTTAGATATATATATTTTTACGGAATTAGTATGATTCATTTCTGTTTACCATGAATATTTGTTTAAAAATTCTTAACTCAGAATATGTGTTAGACCCTTTCAGTGTGGAACCTTGAGTAACATGACTTTTTTTTTAAGACCCCCCCCCAAAGGAGTTAGAAGGTACATTCCTCATACTGAGGTACACTTGAGAAGCCTAGTTTCAGACTTCATTTCCTTCAGAAAATTCATGCCACTGGAAAACCTGTGATTTTATCAATTTTGTAAGTTTTTATGAGCAATATTTAAAAAGTGTCCCTAGAGGTAGCGGTGTATTCCGCACATGAATGGTAGGACTTGGAGTCAGTTGCGAGGGAAGTGTGCCTGCAGTTTATGGTTGGTGGGTGTCCGAGGGAAGTGCTCGCACCATATCTCTCAACTGTACAGACTATCACATAATGTTCGGGTTTAATATAGTAATAACTGGAAACTATTGTAAAGAATAATACATTAGGCAGATATACTGATGACATAAACCTTTGCAACCCCCTGCACACACGTGTGCACACAGACAGCCCCACAAGCCCACACTCACAGATTTTCATGGAATGTCTGGCTTTGCTTCAGAAAATTTTGTTTAACAATTCATTGCCATGCTGTGGAGGATTGAAGTCAGAAGATAGTGATGGGCTTCTGAGTTTCGGATTTCATTCTCTTCAGTGGAGTCATGTTACGTTATTCTATCAACTTTAGCAGTATTTAGGGGTTGTCCCTATTTTGGGCCTTTGTCCCTCCTTCGTTTATGGCTTTGTCCAGCATTTTTGATCTAAGAGGATGAGAGCATACTTTTCAGCTGTATAGATTTTTGCAGTATGTCCAGAATTGACCTCATATTTTGGTCCATTTTCATAAAATTGTGGTTATCTGGCAAATTACTGACAAATCATTAAAACCTGAAGTTAGAAATAATGACAGAAAATTGAGTTTCAGACTTCCTACCCTTCAGATAATTCATGCTAATGCTACACCAGTTATCTATCAACTTTCTAGGTTTGTAAGAGCAATATTTAATAAAAATAAATGCCTCTATTTTTGTGCCTTTGTCCTACTTTTAGTTATGGTTTTGTTCAGATGTTTTGCTCTAGGAGATTTCTGAGGTATGGACTGCATGCACTTTTAGTGCTATTTACAGTAAGTGGACATTACTTCTGTCCAGATGTGGCAGAATGGACAGATTTCATCTCATAATTTAGGCCTGTTCTTTAATCTTTGGAGGGTTCTTGATTTTTGAGCTCCCAGATCTGAAAGCAAGCTTAATGTAGACATTAAGGGGGACATAGTGATAGTGTGTGTGCCTCATAGACATAAGGTAAAGGGTTAGATTCCCAACTTTGGTTGGGAGTCATCGGGGGGTGTCATAGAGCCGATATGTGGAAAGGGGCTGAATTGGTAAGCGCAATCATTTTGATATCATCCCTGCAAGGTAGTTAACCTAAAATTACCTATGAAAAATATGGAATATTTCATTTTTCCATCACTTTCTCTGAGAGGTTGAGGGCAAGGCAAGTGTTAGCAGGAGAGCACAGATAGGTTTCACTTTTAACATTGCTGTTAAAGTTGAGGAATGCTTCTTGTGTGGAGTGTAAAAAGTGGGGTGGTTGGGGAGTTGCTGAGTAGTGGAGGTCAGAATTTTAGATAATATCTCTTTTCTTGACTTCACTAGCATGCTTTGATTCATTCACCCTCATGGTCATAATCAAGGTAAGATGCGCCATTTTGCATTCATTTGTTCCTGAGAACTTTGCAGGCAAAGTGTGTTTGATGCACATAATGCTACGTATGGTGCCTTTTCAGCAAGTTGAAGTGATAAGTAAATGGATGCCATAAAAGTGGGGTCTGCATGATTTGTCTTGTGAAAATGAGTGGTTGCGTGAAGATGGTGGCTTTTCTGTGGCAACGAGTGGTTTAATCCTCTTTACCCTTAATTATTGTCTCTCCTTTCATCTCCAAGATGAAGAATGCTGCCACTTATAATGTGGTACAAATGGGTAAAAGGTGGAGCACTTTTAATGGCTCACTGACAACTTTAACTAGGAAGCTCTTAGGATGGTTAAATGTGATAATTTTATTTATAGAGTAGGCCTTTTAATGTTCTACTTACCATTAATATCAGTTAAATTGTTAACACAGAATGTGTGACAGACTTTTTGATGTGGAGATTCGAGGAACGTAAACTTTTATTAGCTAGAGAAAGCTGTCATTAAGAAGTTTGATTTATGTGTGTATAGATAATTTATAGTTTTCTTTTCTTTTGCAGATGGGGAAGCACAGAGTGGGCATCAGTTGGTGGCCTGAAGGAAGTGGGCTCAAAAAGTAATGGATTCTCCTGGGATGGATGTTCTGCCACTGGATAGATGCACAATGAGGTTGCAGGTAATTCTACTTTATTAGGTGCTTATTAAGGCATATCACAGTTGGTGTGGATGCATACGTGTTCTCCATTGGATTTGGCAGCAGTGGCGAGGCAGAAGGGTTTGACAGAGCATTCCAAGGTATGCTTGTGTGTTGGGGATGTGTGAGGAAATGGGTTCCTTTATGTAAGTAGAAGTTTGAAGGTCCAAGCAATGCATTGTGTTTCTGTGGTTGCTAGTGGATGTAGATTAGGGATGTCCTGGATCTTTTTGGGCTCCTGAATTTTGCATATTTTGGAGGGAATGGTTTTTGGCTTGTTGGCCGGTAGGATGGAAGGATGTTGGGAGGAGGGTTGTACAGGATGGATGGACGTTTGGAGGAGGGATGTTACTGTTTGGAGTTAGTTTCTGTTTGTTTGGTGTTAAAGGTTTAGTAGGAGAAGTTGAGGGATAAACATTTAATTTTCATTTGGTCAACAGACCATTGGTATGAGCTCTGGTACTATCAGGTGAGTGTGTCAAGTTGAGTTAGAATGATCAGGTATGGTACAGGATTTCAGGGAAGCCTTTGATAGGAAGATGTATGGTAGGGCATTGTAAGATTTTGTTAAATTGTGTTTAGGCTTGGGGAATAAAGTAAAGAAGGTCAGTTGGTCAAGGTGGATTTTGATCTGATTAGTATAGTTTCACAGGTAACAGGTATGTGACTTTACTAAATCTTGGATGTTGGTTCATATGTTGGGAGGGTTGAGGTAGGTTTGATAGAGTGAAGACCAAAAGAATATGGCTGTTAACAAGATAAGTTTTTGTTGTAAGAGTTGGTATTGGTAAATGGAGGTTCACTGGGTTACAATCTGGGGGGTATTTGCTTTATGGATGCATTGAAGTCATTATGAGAGTGGTTTGTTGGTCAGCAAATGCTATGTTGGCCATCACATTTTTTTATCTTATAATATATAGTGGGTGCAGTGGCTGGATTACTATTAAATTGTTCTTTTAGTAAATGAAATCTCATTTTGGTCATTATTATATCTTTTGGGCTGCAAAAGGACCTGCAGTTAGGCAAGATGGCAAGCAATTGGGCTTGGTTGTTTTATGAAGCATTGGGCTTTCTAGTGTTCTGATGGCACATTTGGCAGGTAATGAAATGGGAGTAATTACAAAGTTACCACTGGTAGTTAGGATAACTGAGGATATGTTTGGTTTACAGAAGTTATACAAGGGTATGAGCATAATGTTGGCATTGGAGAGGGATCTTTGGTTTAATTTCAGCTGTTTACTTAACTGGCTGCTTTGGGTACTTATATGATAGGGCTTTGGGAGGTTGATGACAGGGATCCACTTTTTTCAGAGAGGTTGGAGTGCACTGAATTATGTTTGGCTTCACCATTTTTAATGTAGGGTTAGGTTTGTTTTGGAAGGTTTTGTTGGAAGTTTTGGTATGAAGGAGAAGGAACAGTCTGGTCAGGCTGGTGGGCAGAGAAGAGAGGCATGCTTGTCCCTCTTCTGTTCCCCCTCTGGTAATGGATGCTCATTTCAATGAGTTGGGAAAGGAAAGTGAGTGGTTGGACACTGCTTGATAAGTAAAAGTAAGCGAGAGGAGGTAAGGACTCTGCCTATTTGGTTGGATGTTTAATTCAATAATCACACACTCCAGGGATCTAAACCTGGTCATCACAATGAACAAAACATGCTAGAGAGATAGGTTCCTGATCGAGAGACTCCCCATACTCTGGAATAGACTACCCATACATGTCAAGCTGAGCACCTCTTTCGCCCTCTTCAAAAGGAACTTTGATGATTGGATGGGAGATAGGAAATTCACCCCGGGGATCATGTCAGTCGCCCTGCTAGACACGGGGCCACGAAAGTAAATATTCTGGGAAGAAATGGCCAGAGAATTATGGCTAGGCTTGTATAGGCCCTAGGGCCGATAGCCTAGTACCAACCTATGAACCTACAAAGTGAGCGATGGGACGCTGCTTGATAAGTAAAATAAGTGAGCAAATGTAAGGGCGCTGTTTATTTGGTTAGGGTGAGCAAGGTCACACTGCCACAGTTAACAGTTATATGGATGTTTATGCTGTGATTGGTTAGGGTGAATGAGGTCATGTGGCCCTAGTTAACAGTTATATAAATGTTTATGCTGTGATTGATAAATAATATTGGTCAATAAAGTGATGTTTATGGAAATTTAATAAAGATCATCAAACGTCATTTAGTGTGATGTGTTTATTGAAGGGGACTGGGACAAATGAGGTTTGGTAACAAACCAAGTTTTCCAGGAACATATTCAGGTGGGGGATGGGTAGAAACAGTAATGGGAATTAAGAGGGCAGGGGAAGAAAGCTAGTTGGGGGGTGAAAGGGTTACATGGGAATGTAGGATGATTGGTAGGGGCTTAATGGGTTTTATGCAAGTGTAACTGGGTAAGGAATCTCATTTTGGCATAAACTTGCTACCGGCCCTCCCTCCCTGTTTTTTGGAAAATTGGGGATTGTGTGGTTATTTTAAAGGTCATCAAATGTCATTTGGTGTGACGGGTTTATTGAAGGGGACTGGGACAAATGTGTATGCCATTAACAATTTGCTGAAATGTAAGTCTCTTGTTCAGTGTATCAAATGCAATGCAATGTATATGTAAAGGTACCGCTGGAGGCTTGTGTTCCTCTTGTCTGAAGTAAATCAGAACTTACTGAAGATGATTGTGCTTGTGTAACAGGCACAGCTTGGAAAACTATTATTGCATATATTAATGACTAGGCTGATGAGGTAAATAATATTAGACAAAATGCAAATAGAACATATTTATAAAAAGAGTGCCCTCTGCTAAAAATATCACCCAACCCCTATTAAACATGATCCTTCAGATGATAACTTAGGAATTCAGGATACAATCATACAAAAATCTGTTAAAGTAGAGCATGTTGAAGAAAATAAAATAAAGAAAGGGAGACATTCAAAACAAATAAGTGAGAAGAAAAAAAAACTGACTAATAGCTATAATACAAAGAGAAAACATACTAAACAAAAGAACACTGCTTTGGTTTGAAATAACCAGATTACAGGGAATGATAATGTTGTTCATTCCCAGAACATTAATTCTATAAAAAATTATATCATTCATTGTTCCTGTGCCACTCCTGCACTGGCCCAGTAATCAAGGAGCCTCAATCCTCACCACTGGCAACAGTGGGGAATGTACACACTGGGAGGATGGCAAGTACATACACAGTAATGCAGTTTCCCTTAAGAACACACAGAGATCACAGTCAGTCTGAGGCTAGTTTCTCCCTCTTTCTCCAGATTCCCAGTAAGACTTCCCACTGGCACAGCTGTAGGGTTGATATCTCAGCTGAGTGGCCAAGCCAAAACCTCCAGCACCCTCTCTGTCCAACCAGTGCTTCATGTCCCTGCCCAAGTAGCTGCCACACACACATTCTTTGAGGTTTGATTTATATATATAAACACGCACATACTCCTGGGAAAAGCTGGCACAGGTTTACTAGCTATGCCCCCTTCTGCCCAGATTATAAGTTATTTTCCACTGCCTCCAGCCACTCTTATCAGCTACCTTTAAGTCCCTTAACAAAGGGTGTCTAATCCTACTGTGTAATATTACTATTAATCCAAATGGTAGTCTGACCAAGAGCAAGGCTATATAGGAGTGGCCTATACAGTGTCACTAAATAGATATGCAAGTACTCTAAGAGATTAATCATGTTTCACAGATGTCAGCCACGAAGATATGTTTAAATATATTTAATAATAAATAATAAAATAACAAGAAAATACTCAGTAAACAAACAGTTACTTCAGAGTTCAAAATCACAGGGAATATTTAAAACAATATTGCAGGACAGTCTCAAATACAGAAAACATCTAAACTAATCTTTACTATATTCCTAACTATATCTAAATGCTTCATTTCATGAATGTACTAAATATACTAGCTCCTATCAAGAAACTCAGAACTAAAGGTAACTATGCCCCATGACTAAACAGGACAACAAAAGCCCTGCTAAAAGCCAGAGACAATGCCTGGAAAAGCTGGAAAAAGAATGACACTATCCAAGACAAACAAAAATATTAAGAACTACGAAATAAGGCCAAAACCCAAACAAAACTAGATAAAAAAACTACTTCCTAGACATCCAAAACAAGCATTCCAGTAACCCTCAAAAGTTCTGGCAGGCCAACAATACGCTCCTAAAACCCAGCAAAACCACCACCCCATCTTCCAACAACAATTCTGATAATGATAGCAAAGCTTTCCGATCCAACCATCACTTCACAGAATCTATCCTCACTTTATCTACCCAACTATCTAACAATAGCTCTAAATCCACCCCAACTGTAGAACAAACTAACATACACACCTTTACACTCTCACCTGTACCAACCTCCACAGTTCGGTAAACTAAAACCCGCTACTCTTGCAGCAGATGGCCTGCTCACTAATTTTCTAAAACTAGCTGCAGAGTCACTAGCCTACCCTGTCTCAGTTCTTATAAATTGCTCTATACAAGAAACCTATATACCCCAACTATGGAAAGTGTCATATATTATTCCCCTACACAAAGGCAGTAACTCCTACGAACTATCAAACTACCGACCTATTGCTATCCTATCCCCCCCTTCCAAGCTTCTGGAGAAATGTATTCACACTCAGGTAATGCACTTCTTAACCTCATATAACCTCCTCTCCCCCACACAGCATAGTTTCCGGCCAAACTGTAGTACAAAAACTGCTCTTCTATCCTTTACCAATCAGATTAACCACCCCAGAAACAACAGCAACTTCATATCAGACATATTCTTAGATCTATCAAAAGCATTTGATATGGTCTCCCATAACCTACTCTTAGACACTCTGGCAACCTTGTCCTTTGCCCCCTCCACTACCTCATGGTTCAAAACTATCTCTCTGATAGAAAACAATCAGTTAAATGGCAAGATACACTATCACCTCTATTACCAACTACTATAGGCGTTCCTCAAGGATCAATACTGGATTATCTACTATTCACCATTTTCACCAACAAACTACATACTTCCACCCTGCATGCATCTCTTATACAGTACACAGATGAGTCCACCCTAATCTGCTCAACCCCATCTATAACCACTCTTCAAAAGCTTACCCAAGAATATTCTGCTCCGTGGAACAATGGATTACTGATATCCAACTTATCCTAAACCCCACAAGACCAAATTACTCCTTTCACCCCCAATAAATCCAGAACCACACCTTCTACCTTCACCATCACCTCCAAAAATGGGACCACAATATCCCCCTCCCCCATACTAAGCTTCTCTGGGTTGAGATAGATAAGGATCTCAACATTAATGTCCATATCTCACAAACCATCACAAAGGTACATAAGAAATTAGGAACCTTATATAAACACAAACAGTTCTTATTAGACCAATCAAGAATATCCCTAGCCCAAACTCATCTCTTGTCTACCCTAATGTATGCATCACCAATCCTAATTCACATAGGAAAACAGACCTAAACAAACTACAGTCATGTTACAATAAAATTGCAAAATTCACAAATAACTCCACTTTTAGAAGTCAGCACTGTCTTGCCTTAAAGCAACTAGAGTGGTTAGAACTCCCTCAGCTAATTACTTATCACCAGTTAGTCCTCACCTTCAACATAATAAGGAACCCTCAGAAACCCCCAGCCCTAAACCAACTACTAGACCAATATTCAGCAAATCGCCCTCTATGCTCATCCAACAAACTCTGCTCTGCATAACTAAAGCCAATAACACTGCAGGAAAGAGTCTTTTCTCTCACACCATTGCTAGGGAATGGAATAACCTCCCCCAAAATATCTCCTCAGCACCATCCATCTCACTTTTCAAGAAGACACTTAAGTCCCACCTCTTGCATTCATGGCTCTGTCCTTGCATCACATAAAAGCTTTCCTGCTCTCCTCAAAATCTTCCACCCCTCATCTCTTCACTGCTTGCCTCAGCTAATTTGTACTACTCAAATACTCCCTTTCAGGGACTACTAGCCTACAAACTATGTCTCACACTGTGATACACCTCCAGAATAGCATACATTTTCTTGGTTGCATTCTTTTACCTTTTATGCTTTGTTCCACCAAAAGCAACATCCAAGGCTTACTATGTATATACCAAGCTTGCTTAAGTTCAAACTGTGTACAATACATCTCCTTGACTGTATATATGCCACTGTACAGAAATGTCCTGTAATGTTCTTGTTATTTGTTGTATTTGTTATGTTATGGAGCTTTTCTCCCCAGGCCTCCGCTGTATATGGACCTTGTTCCAGTTGGACTTTCCTGGTAAACAAATGTAAAATACAATAAATAAATACATAAATAAATAAATAAAATAAACGTTATTATGCCCTAAAAACTTACTTACAGCAAGGCAAATGCAGATGGTGGTGATGAGTGGATGTTCTTATTAGGTCAAAGACAAACTACAAAATGCACATTCTTTCTCTCTGAGACAGTTCTTAAATTAATATCAAATATTACTTCTGGTTTAGCTTGGATGACATCACTTTTTTGTCAGATGACTTAAGTTCCCAAGATATGTTTGTATGGCATGCCACAGTATGCAAACATGCCTTTATGGAAACTTGTAGCATTTGACATCAACTTGTGAAAAATACATAGCCTTCAGATGTCTACAGTTGCTAGAAGGTATAAAACAATAAAACACTTATAAAACAATGCAGAAGGCACCCTAGTTCTATGCATCCTGTCTCCTTGCTCCATTGAATCTAACTTTTATAGCACAATCGTAAAACAATTTAATTTTAACTTATTTTCTTGAAGTTTTGCAAGTTAACTCTATATGTTCCAGTTTCTACTGTTAAAACATATACATTTGCACAAGTACATAGTTTATATACATTTCTGTTCTTTTCCAGTAGGATACACTGTGGACACATCTTTGAAGCTCAGTACTGTACAAACCCTGTTCAACAAACACTTCTGTACCAGTAGTTTAATATACTGTATACATAACATATAGTTCTAATACATTTGGTAACACAAGGATTTGCATCATGCTGGTATTTACAAATGACATATAACTATTTACAAAATTCCAGATAGCTGTCTGGCAGTGTGACATTCCCTCCCCCCACCAAAAACTCAATCTAGTTTTTCAAGTGACCCTTGAGAAACATTGCTTGAGAGGGTTAAGCCTATCTGCGAATACCTTACCCTATTCCCTGTCTTGAGATTCCAGCTGCCTTGGCATTGCTGACCCCAATACAGTGCTGCACTGCCCTATCATATGCCTGCAATCCTATGTCCCACAATAGTAATTTGGGATTTTGCTGGCTGGCTCAATGTAGCCATGTTAAGGGATTGTGGTCTGTAACAACAGTAAATTTCCTTCCATACAGATAAGGCTGACGTTTCTGCAGTGCCCACACTATGGCTAGGCATTCATTTTCTACAGCTGCATAGCATTCCTTCCTAGGTTGGAGCCTATGACTGAGACAGACCACTGGGTGCCCTTCTTCCTCTGAGGAAACCTGGCTAAGTACAGCCCCCACCCCATGGTTTGAAGCATCTACCTGCACAACAAATTATTTGCTGTAATCAGTATTGAATAACACAGGGGGCCTTCCCAAAGCTCCTTTAAGCTTTTGGAGTGCCTGCTCACATGCTGGGGTCCATGCTATCTTATCTGGCCTGTTTTTTATTGTCAGGTCTGTGATGGGAGCAGCTATGGTACTATAATTGGGGACAAACTTTCTGTAGTACCATCCTGTCCCTAAGAATGCCCTTGTCTGCTTTTTGGTAACAGGTGCAGATCATGCCTGAATGGCTTCCACTTTGGCAGGTTCTGGCCTGATCTTACCACTCCCTACTCTATGTCCCAGGTAGAAGACCTCTGCCATACCCACCTGACATTTGCTGGGCTTAATGGTCAACCCTGCCCTCTGTAATCTGCCCAGCACCTCCCTGACATGCTGAAGGTGCTCTTGCCAGGAATAACTGTAGATGGCAATATCATCTAGGTAAGCAAGGGCAAAAATCTCCTGCTCCTGCTAGGATATCATCTACCAGCCTCTGGAAACTCTCTGAGGCATTTTTCATCCCAAAGGGCATCTTCATGAACTCATACAAGCCAAAAGGAGTCACAAAGGCTGACCTCTCTCTAGCACTGGCACCTGCCAGTAACCCTTGGTAAGATTAATAGTGGTAAGATACTTAGTCCCACCCAGCTGCTCTAGTGCTTCATCTGGCATTCCTTTTCTACAGCTGCATAGCATTCCTTCCTAGGTTGGAGCCTATGACTGAGACAGACCACTGGGTGCCCTTCTTCCTCTGAGGAAACCTGGCTAAGTACAGCCCCCACCCCATGGTTTGAAGCATCTACCTGCACAACAAATTATTTGCTGTAATCAGTATTGAATAACACAGGGGGCCTTCCCAAAGCTCCTTTAAGCTTTTGGAGTGCCTGCTCACATGCTGGGGTCCATGCTATCTTATCTGGCCTGTTTTTTATTGTCAGGTCTGTGATGGGAGCAGCTATGGTACTATAATTGGGGACAAACTTTCTGTAGTACCATCCTGTCCCTAAGAATGCCCTTGTCTGCTTTTTGGCAACAGGTGCAGATCATGCCTGAATGGCTTCCACTTTGGCAGGTTCTGGCCTGATCTTACCACTCCCTACTCTATGTCCCAGGTAGAAGACCTCTGCCATACCCACCTGACATTTGCTGGGCTTAATGGTCAACCCTGCCCTCTGTAATCTGCCCAGCACCTCCCTGACATGCTGAAGGTGCTCTTGCCAGGAATAACTGTAGATGGCAATATCATCTAGGTAAGCAAGGGAAAAATCTCCTGCTCCTGCTAGGATATCATCTACCAGCCTCTGGAAAGTAGCTGAGGCATTTTTCATCCAAGAGGGCATCTTCATGAACTCATACAAGCCAAAAAGAGTCACAAAGGCTGAACTCTGTCTAGCACTGGCACCTGCCAGTAACCCTTGGTAAGATTAATAGTGGTAAGATACTTAGTCCCACCCAGCTGCTCTAGTGCTTCATCTGTCCTAGGCATGGGGTAAGTACCTGGCTCTGTGTGACTATTTAATTTCATGTAGTCCACACAGAACCTGGTGTTGCCATCCTTCTTTGGTACCAGCACCACTGGGGAGGCCCAGGGACTGCTGAACTCCTGGATTACCCCTAGTTCCATCATTTCCTGTATCTCCTTCCTCAGAGTCTGTTTGACTCTCTCAAGCACTGTATAAATGGCCTGCTTAATAGGCCTTTGGGGTCCTGTATCCACATGGTGCTGCACCAGGAGGGTACACTCTGGTTTCCCAGTGAACATGTTCCTAAACTCCTGTACCACTGCTCAGATTTCTCGAACCTGGGTAGAGGATAGTTGCTGTGACATTGCTACACCTTCCACTGAGGTGTCACTCTGAGCCTCACTGAGGAGATCAGTCACCAAATGCCCCTCAAACTCCTCCTGCCATCCACTGCAAATACTCAGCACAAGGGCCTTCCTATCATGGGAAGGTTTCATCATGTTAACATAGTGCAATTTGAGCCCCTGCCTCCTGCCTAGCAGTTTTGCCATGTAGTTAACATCACTGACCTTCCTTACTACCTTGTAGGGTCCCTCCCAAGCTGCCACAGCTTGTTGTGTCTGACAGGAATGAGAACCATTACCTGCTGCCCTACAACACACTCTCTAGCTCAAACATTCCTGTCATACCAGACTTTTTTCTGCTGCTGGGCTTCTGCAGGTTCTTCTTGACCAAGCCCATGAGTTCCCTGAGCCTTGTCCTGAGGTTTAGAACATATGCCACTACAGACTCCTTGTGGGATTTATATTCACCCTCCTACTCATCTCGATCTAGATCTAGTGGTGCCTTCACCCTATGCCCATACAGCAACTCAACGGTGAAAAACATATAGAATTCCTGGGAAACCTCTCTGTAAGCAAACAACAGATGGGGCAAGTATTTGTCCCACTCCCTCTTAAACTAGTCTGCAAATGCCTGTAGTATCATCTTGAGGGTAGAGTTTAACCTCTCAACAAGATTATTAGTCTGACGATGGTAGGGGGTGGTCTTTAGGTGCTTCAACCCACAGTGCTTCCACAGACAAGACAGCAGGTCTGACATGAAATTAGCACCTCTGTCAGTCAGCAATTCTTTTGGGAAACCTACCCTGCTAAAAATGTCTAACAAAGAATTTGCCACATTTTCTGCCTCAATGGAGGACAGAGCCACTGCATCAGGGTATCTAGTAGCATATGCAAGTAAAACAAACAGTCCTGGATGAAGAGCCTCTTCAGAAGAAATACTCATAGAACCAAAAAAACAGCAGATATCTGCCAAAACTGTAGATATCACTGATATTCTATTGGATATTAAGAAATTTATTAGAAATGTGAATCTAAAGATTTTGTTTGGCAATAACATAGCTGAATCTAATAGTAATGCTAGAAAACCCTCCAGCTTTATACCTCCATGTCATCCTTTGCTCGAAGCTTTTGAAAAAACATGTGAACATGATTTATTTTACTTATATAGATCAAGTATCAAACCTGAATTTTTTAACTTAACATTTGATGAATTTTCAGCAATAAAGAAGTTGCAAGATAACAATAATATAATAATTCGACAAGCTGATAAAGGTGGTGCCGTTGTTATTTTAAACCATGACATGTATTCTAATACAATGAGTACTTTGCTTGATGACAGTGACACTTATTCAGTGTTAAGTAATGTGATGCTTGATAAATTGATCAAGAATGTACATCAGGAATTATATGACATGTTGCTCTGTGGTTTAGTTGATGGAGACCTATATAAGTACTTATTAGTTGAACATCCCCTCATTCCAACAATAAGGGGCCTTCCTAAGATTCATAAAGATTTGGAAAACCCACCTTTGAGACCTATAGTCTCAGATGGGGGGTGACTTATGGAACCAGCTTCAATTTTTATTGAAAAACAGTTAAAACCACTAGTTAATGAATCCACTATTATACTAAAAGACACCCAACAATTTTTAGAAAGTTATGGCACACATCTCTCTAGCCACGTAACATCTAATAATGAGATATTAGTTACTTTAGATGTAGTATCTTTATTTACTACTATTCCACATGACACTGGCATGGAATATATCAGGCTTTATTTGATTGAAAAG
Organism: Protopterus annectens; assembly: GCF_019279795.1. NCBI lineage: Eukaryota > Metazoa > Chordata > Ceratodontiformes > Protopteridae > Protopterus > Protopterus annectens. The sequence goes on from NC_056740.1 coordinate 16,896,380, forward strand.
GGGATACCAAGAGATATGGTCATCAGGATCCTAACCTTACTTGATTTAGTATTGCACAATAATGTATTTACTTACAATAATACATATTATCTACAAAAGAAAGGTGTAGCAATGGGTACTCCCTGCGCAAATTCCTATGCAAACTTAGTATTGGCCTATTGGGAACAAACTTATGTAACAACTAATATTCTATATAACAATAATATCACATTCTATAAACGTTTTGTAGATGATTTGTTTTTTGTATGGAATGATACAGTTGAGAAATTGATTGAGTTCATTGATTATATAAATGGTACCACAAATTTTTTAAGGTTTGATTTCAAATATTCTTTAGATATGATAGATTTTCTAGATGTTCAGATTACCAAAAAAGATGGTAGGATACATTCAGAGGTATATAGGAAATCCTGTTGGCGTAACAACATTCTACATCGTACCAGCATGCACCCCTGACATATCTATGGAAATATTGTAGATACTCAGACACTAAGGATATCTCGCCTTACAACAGATGATGAGACTTTTCTTTCCAAACAAGAAATGTTAGTGGATAATTTTTTAACAAGGGGATATAATAGGAAAGAAGCAGATAAGGTGTACCATGTAAATAGTACTGTTAGAAGAGGGAATGGTAAACCTTATTTATTTAGAGACCATGGACATGCCTCTGGAATAAGAGAAAGAAATATAACTCCCAGTGTTAGTAGAATTGTTATTCCATATAGCAATGTCAACTCGAAAATTAAGGAAGTGATTAGTAAAAATTGGAATATTATAACTACTGATGAAAAGATTTCTGAGCTAGTGGGTGATAGGCCAAGTTTTACATATAGAAACACCAAATCCCTAAAAAGGTTGTTGTGCTATGACAAAAATACAAAATTTAGCAGCTTATCCAACAGGAAAGGTACCTTTCCCTGTAGAGGCTGTAACCAATGCAACTATATGTCTGGTAAAAATGTTTTTGTACATTCTGATACAGATATTGAATATACGTTAAACTTTTATGCTGATTGTAGATCTAGGGATGTAGTGTACCTGGCAGTATGTCAACTGTGCTCCTGCTTCTATGTTGGTAAAACGAATAGAAGTCTTAGAGAGCATGTAAGGGAGCATATATATGCTATAAACAGGGAAGATGAACATAATGCTTTGGCCAGACACGTTTTGAATACAGGCACAACACACACTTTTAAGTTCAATGTACTACAGTTAGTATATAGAACAAATAGATTAGGTAATATAAAAAATTACACATAAGAATGCGAAAATAGATGGATTATTAAGTTACAGGGACACATAGGACATGGGCTGAATGAAAGGGCTACATTAAAGCCCTTTTTAATATCACTCCCTCACACACATTAATCTCTACATATATCTATGTATGTTTATGGGTCTACTTTGTATAACCGAACTTCCGATTCACCGACACACAATTTACCGACCCCAAACAACCGAAAACACACAACACCGACAAACACCAACAACTCAAAAAACCGAACACCATTACACCGACACAAAAAACGTAAACTACACATTGCACACAATAACATATCCACTAACCTTAACCTAAACCCTAACCCTAACATCCGACACTACCGTACACTTACCCAACCCGCACCCTAACCCTAACTCACTTAACCCACCCCTAAACCTCAACACCGTCACTATCGCACACTTACCCTACCTGCACCCTAACCCTAACTCACTTAACCCACACTAAAACATTAAGCTCGTCACTATCGCACACTCACTCCACCCGCATACTAACCCTAACACGCTCAACCCTTCCCTACACTACACTACGTCACTATCACACACTTACCTTACCGGAACCCTAAGTCCGACACTACCGCACACTCACCTTTCCCACACTCTAACCTAAAATCCCTCACTATCGTACACTTACCTGTCCGCTCCCCAATCCTAAATCCGTCACTATCGCACACTTACCGGATCGCGCTCACACATTGCCGTTGTCGGTCTTTTGGCTGTCGGAATATCGCCTTTTCGATCACCTACCTGTTCGGTCATTCCGTCTCGATCTTCTGGGTGTCGGTGAAGTGGCGGTTCGGTTATTCAAAGTAGACCCATATATATATATATATATATATATATATATATATATATATATATATATATATATACACTTTTAATATACATATATATTAGTAACAGATAGCTTTTAAACCTTCTATATATATTTACACCATTTTAGTTATTTATATAATGTTTTTCAATTATTAATATTAAATAACTGTTTTTTAGACTATATGTGACTATATTTGTGAATTGTTGCTTTAATATGTATGATAGATTAATTGTTTTCCAACTTTGATTGGGTGGCTTGATTTTAAATTTATTTATAACCATGTTTTTGTCATAAACTGTTTTCAAGTCTGAAGAAGCATTGTTAAAACGTGAAAGCGCTAACTATACTGCAGTTGAATAAAAGTGTGTTATCGCCATGGTGAGCCTCATCTGTTTTTTTGGTTCTATCTAGTAGCATACTCTACTACCATCAGGATATACTTTTTCCCTGTGGAACCTGGAGAATTCAAAGGCCTCACAATATCCATAGATACCCTCTGAAATTGCTCCTCAATCACAGGCAAAGGAATCAAAGGAGCTTTCACCTTGTCTCCTGCCTTTCCTACCTTTTGGCACTGCTCACAGGTCCTGCAGTACCCTGTTACATCTCTGGAAATCCCAGGCCAATAATAGTTCTGCATAATATATCTCTTTATACGTTTGATGCCTATATGACCTGCAAAGGGAAATATCACGGGCTATGATTAGAATTGTGTCTCTCTGGGCAATACCACCTGCTGTATTGTCTCACCCTCTAGCCCTCTCTCAGGGGTCCACTCTCTGTATAGTAACCCTTTTCCCAGTATACAGATTCCCCCTTTCCTTGAGAATCAAGTGCCTCACTAGATACCTCCCTCAGGTCTTGTAATGTAGGGTCTGAGAGCTGAGCCTGTCTCAACTCTCTCTTAGTAGCCATTCCAAGCTCCCTTTCCATAGGAGGTCTGGTATTCTGTGACAGCAGTGCCTCACTGTCAGTCTGGGTACTACTACTCACCTCTGCCCTTGCAGTCAGCATGTCCAAGGGAACATCAGTACCCACAAGCAAGTGTGGCTCACCTTCAGTCTCACTGCTACAGTGTAGCTCCCTCCCTGAAGTAATCATCTCACCAGTCCTGGCTGCAAGTGTGCGGTCTGTCTTGGTATCCCCCAGGCTACCAGACCCACATGCTTGTCTCCAAGCCTGGTTGCATGTATCTGCATGCACACAAGGTACTTCATTATCAAAATCATTCCCTATCATGACATCTGCAGGGATATCCTCAAGCACACCTACTTGCTGGCTTCCTTTTACACCCTCCCAGTCAAGGTTGGGGTCCCTCCTAAAGCTGTGACTGGAGTAGACTGTCCAAGCAAGTAGTGCTCCTCTTTAACCATTGCAAGCTTCATAATGGTTAGGTCAGAGGCTGTGTCTCTCTTAGCAATGGCCTCTTTCTCATTTAATAAGATAGGATATAACCTCTTGTGGTAGTTTGGTACCCTTGTTGTCTCAAGACAACTTACTGCTGGTATACTGTCATTCCAACGTACTGACTCTCCCACCTTTTGTTCCCCACCTTCCCTTCATGGACATATATATATGCTACATGGCCCCACTGGTTGGATTTAAAACATTTAACCCTTGGTCGTGGACATGTACCTGGACTAGTGGCTTCCCCTGCTACTGGCGGACTCTGTTGGAGCAGTCTGGGCTGCCCAACATGGATTCCTTTAGACCCATGAGCAGCACTGGGTGTCTGGTTTCCTATGCAATGATGCCCTGCTTGCTAGGTATAAGTCTTCCTTCTCACCAACTCATCTGCAGTAGTCCATTGTCTATCAGCTAACCTTCTCATGTCCTAAGGCAAAGTGCTAAAGACTTGTTCCCTCAACAAAAGGTCTGCCAGACCTTCAAAAGTGGAGACCTGGCATCCACTCACCCACTTATGAAAAGAAGTGATTAGTTCAGCAATATATTTGTATATATTTTCATCTGCCTTGCATCTGTGCTCACAAAACTTTTTTCTATAAGTTTCAGTTGTTAACTTAAAACATTCTAAAACAAAATTATTCACCGTATTGTAATTTAAGCAATCTGTATCAGACAATTTAGAAATAGCAGTTACAACTTTACCATGGAGTAAGGGGGTCAAGAACTGTACCCTGAGGCCTTGGTCAACATTATACAGTTTACATACCTTTTCAAACATATGAATGAAGCTATCAAAATTACCCTCTCTGTAAATTGTGGAAGAAATTTACTGACCTTTGTTGCTTCTGGGGTTCGGTTACTCCCTTCCCCATTACCTCCATGACTTTGGACAAGAGTCAGCATCTCCTTTTCTTGTTGCCTCTGCCTCTCATTCTCCTCAGTTTCTAGATGTTGCATTTTCTCTTTTTCCTCAGCATCCAGACGTCACAGTTTCTCATTTTCCTCAGTCTCTAGATGTCTCAGTCTCTCTGCCACTTCTATTTCCAAACACTTGGCCTTCAGTGCAAGTCTCTTTAACTCCAGACAGATTTTAAGTTCTCTGTGGAAAGGCTGAACTATACATTTTCTAAGCATTGTACATCTCTAAGGCCAGTCTGATTGCCCTCCTGGTTGCTCTGCTGTGATGCAGCTGTGACTAAAGCTGCAATAATGTCTGTTTTAGTCCGGTTGGCATATATGAGTCTTTTAGACTGGCACATTTCAGCCAACTGGCTCCTTGTCAGTTTGCCATACTCCTCTGCTGACATGCTTGCCTGCTCTCCCTGACTAACTAAGCTACCAAAAAATAAAACAATTGTGATATGAAGCTCTGAATGTTGGCCCAGTAATCAAGGAGCCTCAATCCTCACCCCTGGCAATAGTGAGGAACACACACACTGGGAGGATGACAAGTACACACACAGTAAAGTGCGATTTACCTTAAGAGCACACAGAGATTACAGTCAGTCTAGGGCTGGTTTCTCTTGCTTTCTCCAGATCCCCAATAAGATTCCCTACTAGCACAGCTATAGGTTTGAGATCTCAGCTGAGTGGCCAAGCCAAAACCTCCAGCACCTTTTCTGTCCAACCAGTGATTCATGTCCCTGCCCACGTAACTGACACACACACACACACACACACACACACACACACACACACACACACACACACACACACACACACACACACACACACACACACACACACACACACACACACACACACACACACACACACACACACTTGTTGAGGTTTGATTTATATACAAGCACACACACACACTCCTGGGAAATGCTGGCACAATTTTCCTAGCTATGCCCCCTTCTGCTCAGACAATAAAGTAGTTTCCACTGCCACCAACCGCTCTTAGCTACTTTTAAGGCCCTTAACAAAGGGTATCTGAGCCTACTGTGTAATGTTACTATTAATCCAAATGGTAGTTTGACCAAGAGTAAGATTATATTGGAGTGGTCTGTACAGTGTCACCAGATAGCTATGCAAGTAGTCTAAGAGCTTAAGTATGTCTCACAGATATCAGCCACAAAGATAGGTTTAAATATATTTAATAATAAATAATAAAAGAAGAAGAATATAGTAAACAAACACAGTTACTTCAGGGTTCAAAATCACAGACAATATTTAAAACAACATTGCAGGACAGTCTCAAATAAATACAGAAAATATCTAAACTAATCTGTACTATATTCCTAACTATATCTAAAATAGTTACTATGCCCTAAAAAACTTACAGCAAGGCAAGTGCAGATGGTGGTGATGAGTGGATGTTCTTGTTAGGTCAAAGACAAACTACAGAATGCACAGTCTGTCTCTCTGAGAGAGTTCTTAAATTAATATCAAATATTACTCCTAGGTTAGCATAGATGACATCACTTTTTGTCACCTGACTTAAGTTCCCAAGCTAATCCCCCATTATTACATTTGACATCTACTTGTGAAAAATACATAGCCTTCAGATGCTTGCAGTTGCTAGAAGACATAAAACAATAATATATTTACAAAACAATGTAGAAGGCACCCTAGTTCTAGACTTCCCATCTCCTTGCTGCATTGAAACTAACTTTTATAGCACAATCTTAAAACAATTTAATTTCAACTTATTTTCTTGAAGTTTTGCAAGTTAATTCTGTATGTTCCAGTTTCTACTTTTAAAACATATACATTTGCACAGGTATATAGTTTATATACATTAATGGTCTTTTCCAGTAGGGTACACTGTGGACACATCATTGAAGCTCAGTACTGTAGAAATCTTGTTCAACACACATGTCTGTATCAGCAGTTTAATACACATGTAATAATAAACACATATATAGCTATAATACATTTGGTAACACAAGCAATTGCATCATGCTGGTATTCACAAATGACCTATAACTATTTACAAAATTCTAGATACCTGGGCTGGCAGTATGACAGCTCTATCAGAGAAAGTTGACAAAAAGAGTTGAGGGGTAAGCTGAAGTGAAGACATTTAAAATAAGCAATGAAGGATTAGAGAACATTGTTGTAAGAAAAAAGAGAAGAAAGGCTGAAGCTGACAACATGGCTCAGGCTGTAGAAGTACAGACAGCTGGATGAGAATTGGTTATGAAAACAATAAAATTAATAAAACTAACGGTGATGAAGTTTATTATTTTGTTACAACTGAAAGGCCAGACTTTACTTTATTAGAGACTGAAGATTATTTGAATCCAGTCAGCAATGATATATATGGGAGCTTCAATTATTAAAGGAAAGTATAATGTACATCAATTCCATTATGATTTCAAGGAGCAAAAATACAGTATATGAGTAGGGCCTTACTGACAAATTAAATGTAATTTGAATAAAAATTATATAAAGACATTGAGCATAAAAGGAAGCAATCTTATAGACAGATATCATGTAGTAGAAGTACAGACTGTGATACAGAGCCATAAATTGATTCTAAACTTTATTCACAAATATAACCGATTGAAGATATATTTACAAAATCTTATGCAAAAAAAGTTTGGCTCCACAAAGGGGGAGATAAGTTGGGCTAGTAGCATCCAGGTAACTTAAAATAATAAAATTAAATTTAATTATGTTGAAACAGCACTATGCAAACTGGACACAAACAAAGGGAGGAAGTGGAATTAATAATAATGATCTGAGAACACTAAGGTTCATAGGTTCATGGGTAAGTACTAAGTTAGCTGCTTTTGTGGGCTATTTAAGACCATCCAGTTTCCCTGTTTTTGCTTGAATTAACATATGCCATTTGATGTTAGACCGTCCTTACCCATCCCATGGTTAATAATTATATATCACCCCTAGTGAGAATAACTGGGATCATATCATAGATAGTTTGAATGAACTCATGCATGGACAAAAGCATTTAGAAGTTGCCTCTGTCCATTAGTAGTACAGGGGCAATCCTAGGGTAAATTTTCTATTACTCATCCATTGATCCAAGTTGCACTTGAATATGGTCAGGGATGAGTTTTGTTTTACATGGATGGGGCATCTGTTCCAGAGTAGTGGTATCCTCTGCAAGATATACCTATACCTACTAATCATTCTTCTGATGTTTTAAAACATGTTTTAGATCCCTGGACCAAGTATTTCTGATGGCATTTTACTTGCTGATGTACAGTAGATCCATCCATATTGGGTCAGTGAATGCTTTGCATAGATCAGGCTGTATATTGAACCTAGTCAGCCACTATAGTCAGAGAGCACATGCATATAGGTTTCTGAGCATGTGTGAGATAAGTGACATTTTGTATAGTCATCCAGTGTGACTGCAAGCTTGAATGGAGATGCACATGTGAGTCTGTTAGAAGTAATGATACTTGAGCATGCATGAAGTATATGAAGTTCAAAGTATATGTTCCAGCAACAGCTCCTGATGTGTGTATGTATAATAAACAACTTGAACCCATCGAGTGCCTCAGTGTCTCATTTGAATACACGAGACATGTGACATGGTGTCAGAATAGGATCCAAAGTTGAAGCAGTTCACAAAACATTAGGCACGCAATTAGAAGTGGAGTAATAATATACAGAAGCAAACTCGCAAACAGGTCAGCGGTTATTCAAAGGTACTTAAATTAATTTTAAATGATTTTAAGTTGCTGAATATGTGGCATAGCATTCAAAGTGTTCAAAATAATTACCAAGTTATTTGAAATGTCCGGAATAGCAACATAATGATTAAAGCATTTGAAATAAGCTCTGATGTATTAAAAATGTTCAAAAAGGCTAAAATGTCTGATTTTTTCACAATGCACAACTTTTTTCACAGTAACTATGATTTTACAAAGTGTCTGAAGTGTTTGGAGTGTTTGAGGTATTTGTAATGTTAAAGGAAACTATTTTCAGAGAGATTGTTGTGCTTTTGGGCATAATTACAAGTACCAGGTATGTACTTACGTTTAAAAGAAATTTGTTGTTATGGCAGAGGGATTTCACAGACCTGAACTGCTGGTGTTTGATAATAACATTGCAGAGAATTGGTGAGTGTTTAAGGAAGAATACGATATTTTCATACAGGCTGCTTTTTCTGATAAAGATGCATGTGCAAAAGCATTTATACCTCTCAATTTACTTGGCTCAGAAACCATTGAGCTAGTATGTTTATTTGTGTATGAACCTACTGTGTATACAGGGGAGGGGGAGAACCAGCATATAGTGATACAGGCTGAAACACGGGAAGGCTCTGAAAGCTTAAAATGTAAATTTAGTGAAATGTGTAACCCTTCAATGAATATTACAGTGGAAAGGCATACATTTTGCACAAAACGTGAAAAGCCTGGTGAAATTGTTGCAGAAATAAAGCTAAAACATGTAGATTTGGTGAGCTAAGAGATGAGTTGATAAAAGACTGTCTTGTATGTGGTGTTTATAATGATGTAGTCAGAAAGATTATGCTTTGAGATAGTGAATTAACATCGAACAAAGCCACTGAGATTTGTCAAATACATAAGATTACAGAAAAGTACACAAATATACTTGTGAACGAGAAAAGCTTGTCTACAGAGTATGCTAGTGTGAGTGTTGATAGTGTACAGAAGCCGAAAGTTAAGATGGAAAAGAAATATAAACTGAAGGGTGCCATACCCAACCTCATTGTTAACTGTTGCAATTGTGGAGGCAGTCATAAACCTAAACAGGAAAAGTGTTTAGCTTTTGGTCAGCAATGTCACAGATGTAAAAAGGCTTTGCAAGTCTAAAGTGTGGCAGACTTATATTAAAAGACAGTATCAGAAGAAGCAAGTAAATCAGATAGAGACTGTAGCAAGCTCTGAGAGCTGTGAGCAAACTTTCTGTGTTGATGGTGTCTCTGTGATAGATGAAACAGTTAATATGGTAGACTATCAGTTGTCAGCAAAGAGTGAAATATTTTGTACTGTACAAATTAATGGGACACCTGCAAAGCTTAAAGCAGACACTGGATCTAGGTACAATGTTATATCAGCACAGATGTTTGCTAAAATAAAAGCTGGTGAAAAACTTGATACAGAAAAGTGTGCAAAACTAGCTACTTATGGTGGTAAAGAGATTCGAACTGATGGCGTAGTAGTCCTTTCATGCCATTCTGCTGGAAACAGCTATAACTTTCAGTTTTACATAGTCAAAAGACACGTGCAGTCACTGATAGGCCTCAAAGACAGTGAGAGTGAGGCTGATTTCAATTATTTAAGAGGTTCACCATATAAGTATGAATAGCAACAATAATTTTACACAGAATATTTTTAGTGAATATGCTAATATTTTCAAAGCTGAGCTTGGAAAACTTCCAGTTACATATTCCACGAAGTTAAAATATTCAGTAAGTCCAGTTGTCAGACCAACATGGAAGATTCAAGTAGCAATGTAAAGTAAAATCAGAACTAGGCATAATGGTGCATTTAAGTGTCCTTACTCCAGTAGAAAAACCGACTGAATGGGTATCCTCCATGGTCGTAGCTCATAAGAAAAGCTCTGATGACATTAGAATATGTATTGATACAAGAGACTTAAACAAAACACTTAAGTGCCCTCATCATCTGGTGTGTACAGTAGAAGAGGTAGCTGCTCTCATGACAAATTTCACTGTTTTTTTCAGCCTTAGATGCAAAAAGCTCTTTTTGGCAAATTTCGCTGGATCACAAATCTTCATTGTTAACTGCATTCAGTGCACCATTTGGTAGATACAGATTTTTCAGAATGCCATTTGGAATCAGTTCTGCCAATGAAGTCTTTCAACGTGTCATGAAACACATTTTTTTTCTTATTATCCATGTGCTATTATAGTAGACATTATTGTTGGAGGTGATGGTGAAGATGAACATGATAAATATCTCAGGAAAGTTCTACACCATGCACATGAAGTAAATCTTAAATTGAATCCTCAGAAAAGGTCATTCAAAATGAAATAAGTTACTTATGTGGGTCATTTGTTTATCAGTTCTGGTTTACGACCAGATCCAGCTAAGCAAACAGCTATTCTTGAAATGCCAGTTCCAGAAAATGTCACATTTTACAACATTTTCTAGGTATGGTCAGCTATTTAGGAAAGTTCATCCCAGACTTGAGTGAGCTTCCTGCACCCTTACATGAGTTGACATGCAAAAATGTACACTGGTCCTGGCTGGAACAACACCAAAGAGCATTTGATATCCCGAAGAAGAAAACTGGTAGTCCACCCACATTGAGATATTATGGTGTTCACAAACCTGTAACTCTGTCTTGTGATGCTTCAAAGTATGGCCTTGGTGCAGCATGTCTTCAAGAAGGCATACCAGTAGCCTATGCATCAAGAATTTTAACCCAAACAGAGATGCATTATGCACAAATAGAGAAAGAACTTTTGGCAGTAGTGTTCTCATGTTCAAATTTCAATGATTATATTTATGGCAGACCTTTCCAAAAAGAAATTGATCACCAACCACTACTGACAATTTTTGTAAAAGCCAATGCATACTGCTCAAGAGTGATTGCAATGCATGATGTTAAAATTGCAAAAGTACAATTTCAATATCATTTACAAAAAGAACAAACACTTGTACCATGCTGATGCTTTGTCACGTGCACCAGACAAAAGACAGAACAGTATGAAAATGACACAGCAGACTTTGAGGTCATGGAAGTCAGAAATTTTTCATCATCACACCTTGATGAATTAAGAAATCACACAGCGTAAGATCAAATTCTCCAAAAGCTAAAAAATGTTATTAGTCAAGGATGGCCAACATGACAATCCAGTTTACCACTTGACATTCAAAAGTATTTTCCTCACTGAGATGAGCTCATGATGGAAGATGGAATCATCATGAAAGGTCCAAAAGTGGTAATTCCTAAAGCATCACAACAGGAATATATCAAATATTTGCAATGTGGTCACCCAGGTACTGATTCAACCAAAAGAAGGGCAAGAGACATTGTATTTTGGCCTCCAATGTCTAAAGATATACAGAAGGAAACTCTAGCATGTTCAATTTGCAACAGCACCAAACCACATCAACAAAAAGAACCACTTAATTCCTGAATTACCATGGTTGACAGTTGCCACAGATATTTTTGAATGGAATGGTCAACATTATTTAGTGTTAGTAGACTCTTATTCATATTGGTTTGAAATTGACCTTCTTCCTAACTTGACATCCAACACAGTCATCACAAAATTGAAGAGGCATTTTTCTGTCCACGGTAGTCCACTCAAAGTGATGTCTGACATTGGTGCACAGTTTACAAGTCAGCAGTTCAAGAATGTGTTGAGTCTTAGGACTTTGTTCATATTACTAGTATTTCTGAGTATCCACAGTCCAATGGGTTAGCTGAATGTGCAGTTCAGAGTGCAAAACATTTTGTTGGAGAAATCCAAGAGAGATGGTACTGATGTTTTCCTTAACTTACTCAATATCAGAAACATTCCTCTAGACAACTTGCTTGGTTCACCTGCTCGGAGATTAATGTCCATACAGACTAGAACAACTCTACCAATCAGTAAACAATTGTTAGTGCCAAATGCAAAGAACAACAGACTGGTCAAGACTCAACTTTTTAGAAAACATCAGTCACAAAAGTTGTACTGTGATAATACCAGTAAACCCCTTAGACCTTTACTTCAAAGAGAAGTTGTGTGAATGCAAACATCTAAAGGATATGACCGAGTGGGAATCAAGAAGAATATTTGCAAAGAACCAAGATCTCACATCATACAATCTGAAGGAATGGATTTCAGAAGGAATCAAAAACTTTACCTGTCTCCAAATCAGTGATGCAACATATTGCCTTAGCCAATGACTCTAATTTGCAGAGTGACTTTACACCTTTTCAAATTCAAAAAGACAGTGTGCTTCTTTCAAATAACTTTGCAGTAACTCCTGATGTTCCAGTTGTGAAAGAATCTCCAGATACTGTCTCTGTTGCTAAACCCAGTCAGAATTTCTGTGATACCAAGAAATAGGGGGCTCCTAAATGAAAGACCAGCGCTGGCAGAGTTTTTAATAGAATCTAGAACAGAAGCTGCTGTTAAAAAAGGAATATTTAGTAAATCATATAAAAAATATTGCAAGCTAATTATAAGAATCAATCAGAGGAGCATGAAAAGGATTGGGAAGAGAGCTCGGATAAGCAATTCACAAAGAGACAATTGGGGATCTATGTATATCCCCCAAATATGCAACAAATTCTAGAAGATTTAGGATCTTTGCCTGAAAGTGCTTGCATAGACATTTTTATACCCCAAGTGGACTACAAAGAATTTTTCCTCGGGCGGATAGCAAATGTTAGAGGTGTGATGGGCAAGAAAGAGGTGGCTGGGAGCATATTTCTGGGAGTGTAATGAGTAGGCAGACTTCAGAGATTCCCTGCAGACCATTCTGTCAGAGATGATGGATGGGCAGATTGAACTGACTGGGGAAATTATTTTTTTGAGTTATGATACAGAATCGGAATTACCTAGACATAGTAAAGCCTTCCTGAGTTTAATTATGGTGGCTGCCAAAAAAGTAATTGCTAGAAAATGGAAATCAAAGTCTAAACCAACTTTACTAAAAGTAGTGAATATAGTAACAGAGATAAAACAACTGGAATTGGGATCTTTAGAAAAGGGAAGAAGTAAACTACACAGGAAAAAATGTGAATTGTGGGAACAATAGACGCAGAGCAGGAAAGAGGTGTAAGGCAGGATTTGAATGAGCCGTATAATGCTTAACTGACAATGACTGAATGGATTATAAGTGATATATAATGTTTGCAACTACAGTTGTTTCAATGGTGTCTGATGTATACTGTTTGCAACTAAAGTGGTTTCATTTTGTTTGTTTTTCATTTATATAAATGTAAGATTGCCTACAAGATATGTGAAAAATTTAATAAAGATGTTTGTTGAAAACAAAAAAGAATTTCTGTGCTACCAAATCAGGTAGACTCTCCAGACCAAATCCTAAATACACAGCGACTTGGACTTGAACTCAGTTTTGTTTATTAAGATGTTGATATATTGTGTAGTTCTCAAAACTATTTATTTATTTATTGACTTTGGAAAGTCCACTGGGCCATTGACCCATTTTCAGTGGAGGCCTGGGGAGAAAAGCTCCACAGTAATGCATTCAAAAATTTAGAACATTAAAACATTAAAAACATTTTCACATTTAAAAGAAATATACCGTTGTGGTAATACATTAAACATTTAAAATGAAAATATTTATAATTCAGTATACAGAAAAAAATCCTCAGTACATTTTGAAGCAAGAAAGAGAGTAGAAAGAAAGGAAACAGAGAAGAAAAATTACAGTCTACAATAAGTCAATCATAGGTTAGGTCATGGCCTAACTGAGGCTAAGTCTTAGTTGTGATTGTGTATGTGTATATGTCATATTTAGTTTAGTATAGTGAGGACGATTTAATTATGGTATTGCATATTTATGATTATGTCAGAGTTTAGCTGAAGAAACTATGTATGTGTTTTATCAAGCAGTACAGGGCAGAAATACATAATGAGGTAAATTGTGAAATGACACATAGGATAAGATTAGCATGAGGTAGGGAAGCTATGGAGGTCTGATTGCTGTGCAGGGACAGGATAGGTTTTTTGGTAATATAACTTGAGTGCTGATTTAAAGATGTTTGAAGATTCCATTAGAGTTATATGGGAGTGTAATGTGTTCCAAAGTTTGGCAATATTAAAGGAGTATAGACATTTCCCCCAGATTCAGCAAGCCCTGCACGGTGTGCAGGACTAGTGCAGGAGCTCCAGCAGGTAATATGACTGCTGTACGATCCAGGAATAAGCTACAGGGACGTGCACGAGCACTCCTGCACTAGTCCTGCACTGATGTGGCTCCAGTATGCAAATTACCCCATTTGCAGGTGAAAATCATGCAAATGAGGTGAATTTGTGAACCAGGAATCTGGCAGCCGGCCGTGCAGGACTAGTGTAATATGCAGAAATGTACTAGGTTAGTAACCGAGTAGATTTCTGCAAACTACAAAACGGAGCCATGGCAGCTCCAAATAAAGGGTGTATATAATGTGTAAAGCATGCCAGTGGCCAAATATATAGCCACTGGCATGGAAAACAGTTAAAAAAATGTATATTTTTTTTAGCTGATTTCAGCTGTTTAAGTGTAGGGCAGTGACGTACAAACAGGTTCGGGTGAAAAAAACAAAAAAAAACCCCCTGCAATAAGCATTTTAACCAAAAGTCACTATTTTGCCATTATACTCAGTGGCAGGCAGAAGACAACATGGCCAGTGAATAGTGGTTGCTAAAGGAGGAGGTTCAGTGTGGGACCTGCAACTATGCATCAGCAGGCAATCCTATGCAAATGAGGGGAATGATGCTGAATCCGAGATTTCCCCTCAATGCTAGTCAGCACCCAACAGTGTAAGTGCAGGAATAGCTTGGTGCAAGCCTAGGAGTTAGCTGACATCATAGGGGTGTGTGTCAGGCATACTGTAAGCGGATTGGAGCCATGTGGCTCGGGTTTGTCCTTAGCTTAGCAGAGTTAAGCAAGGGGATATGTCTGAGGCTGCCTAGCACTCCTTACATTGCCTAAGCAGGTGTGCACGCTGCACACTGGGTATTAAAGGAAAAAAAAAGTAAACCAGGAAATAGCAGCTCTGTGCACATTTGAGCACTGTGTTTGTGTGGCGCGCCCGTGGGCTTAAACAGGAAGGCAGTGGGAAGGGAAAACAACAGTAGGAAGGTAATCAGGGAAAACTAGCATAGCTAGCAGGTGAAATGTATCAGAATCAGCCAATTACACAGGCAGCAGACCAGCCCAGCCCAGAACACTGCTATAAACTATGCAAACACCTTTCCCTCTGGAGTTTCCCACATAGTGTACACGACTGGTGTATACAAGTGGGGAAATAAATTTTAACAAACAAAAACAGCAAAATGATAGAGGCTGCAGTAGCTATCATACATCAACAAGTGGAAGAGGCTGAGGGTGGTGAGGATGAGAATGCTGTCGGCCAACCCACAGTGAGGAGATGGAGAAGAGTGTACAGACCCAGGGTAACCTACCAGGGGCTACATGAGCTGGAGATAGTGGAGCACTATAGGGTAGAAAGGGACCTCCTACAGCAAATTGTTGAGCTGTGCCGGCCAAGCCTGACACACAGAACTAACAGAGGGGAACCCATCCCAGTGAATACCAAGGTATGTGTAGGCCTAAGAATACTAGCCACAGGTACCTTCCAAAAGCCAACTGGGGATATCATGGGGATCTCATAGGCATCAACATCCAGGGTACTCCACCAGTTCCTGGATGCCATGTCAGCACATGCCGGTGAGCACGTATACTTCCCCAACACCGTGAAGCATTGGCTAGCAATATGCGCCTCTTCCACCAAATAGCAGAATACTCTGAGGTAGTGGGTGCTATAGACTGCATGCAGATATGCATCAAAGTACCATCCAGTGACCGGGGTATGGTCTACATGAACCGCAAGGGCTTCTCCTCCATCAACTGCCAGGTTGTGTGCAATACCCAGGGCATAATAATGAATGTGCATGCTGGCTGCTCTGGAAGCTGTCATGATTCCCACATCTGGCATCTGATGCAGCTGTACCAGAGATTTGCCAATGGGGACATCCCTTACGGTCACCTAGTGGGAGATGCTGGTTACACACTGGAGCCATGGCTGATGGTACCCATTAGAAATGCACACACATCCGAACAAGAACTCCATAATGAGGCACATGCATAGACTAGAATTATAATAGAGCATGTGTTTGGGATTCTCAAGGTATGGTTCCGGTACCTGGACACATACAGTGAAGCCCTGCAGTACTCTCCAGCTACATGTACTCAAATTGTCATCATATGTGCCATGCTAAACAATATGATCCTGCGGAAACAGCTGCAGCAGGAACAGCACGGGGCAGGGCCACACAGCCCCCCACCATTGCCAAGGCCTGCACAGGCCCAGAGTGACTCGGAGGGGGAACAACCTGAGCCTGCCCCAGTAGGCAGAAAGAGGTATGCCCAGTATGCCCTGGCCTTGGCAAAGAGGCAACACATAGCACATACACTGACACAGGAGGGACCCAGGGAGGGAATGCCACCTCTCTCTGACTCGCACATACAGTAAAAGAGATGCCAAACATGACACTACCTGTGCCTGACCATGTATAGGGAGTGTATTATGTGCATCCAATATAGGCAGCCCTCCAGCACCATCCTCAATAGTGGCACACCCACAAAGTAAGTCACTCTTCTCACTAATTGCTGAATGGAGTAGTATGTGTTGTTACTTGTATCTATGGTATGGATGTGAGCATGCAAGGGAATCGGGTGGCTGAATGGGATGCCAGCAGATAGTAGACACCTGTAGTGGCAGCATGTGATCTGTAACAAATACTGGTGTCACCATAGTAGCCAGTACTACACATGGTAACAAAACTCACTGCAGGAAATGTGCTGAGCCACATGTGTGTCCATATGACACACACATGCCAGTCAGGGAGGTTCACATACCCAACAACAGTCTCAGCTAGCAGGACAGGTGTAGACAAACACAGACAAGGGCTGTTCTAAGGCCTTTGAATGATGGCTATGGGTAACCTCCCCCTCAGGTCTACACAGACAGACTACATCAGGTCAGGCAGTGGAGATGTTAGTTCTGAAGGGTAAGAAATCAGAAACTGATATGTAGGTCAATCATACCTAAGACCTGTACTACAATAATATGCCTCAAGGCAGCATGATAGGTTACAATACAGAATGAAATATAGTACCTGACATACTAGTACAGTCATAGCAAATGTGTATAAGTGTCAGGTGTGCCCCCCCCAATCCTATGTAGAAATGTAGAAACAGTCAGGTGTGCCCCCCAATCCTGTGTAGAAATGTAGAAACAGCCGGGTATGCCCCCCAATCCTGTGTAGAAATGTAGTAACAGTCAGATGTGCCCTCCTCACAATCCTATGTAGAAATGTAGAAACAGTCAGGTATGCCCCCCCCAATCTGATGTAGACATGGTGTAACAGTCAGGTGTGCCCCCCCAATCCTATGTAGAAATGTAGTAACAGTCATATGTGCCCCCCTACAATCATATCTGGAAATGTAGAAACAGTCAGGTGTGCCCCCTAGTCCTATGTAGAAATGTAGTAACAGTCAGGTGTGCCCCCACAATCCTGTGTAGAAATGTAGAAACAGTCAGGCGTGCCACCCCAATCCTATTTAGAAATGTAGTAACAGTCTGTTGTGCCCCCCCAATCTGATATAGACACGTTGTAACAGTCAGTTGTGCCCCCCTCCAATCCAATGTAGACATGTAGTAACATGTATGTGTAGGTATAATACCAGTAGAGCACAGATGACCTGAGGTAGCCAAGGTAGCATGATAGATTGTAGCATCTGTACAGTATGCAGGTATGAGTGTGCTAGGTTTGTGTGTGTTTCATATTGTGTGAGAGTGGTCAGTATGTATGCATGTTGAGGTTTGACCTGGTGGACATTGCCCTCCACTGCCGATGACAGGGCCAAGTCCTCTCAGCTGCAGTGTCAAAGACAATGCTCCCCAGTATAACACATTCTAGTAGTAAGCCATTGTAAATGTATGGCAGTAATATGTGTCACCATCTGAAATATGGACATGGCATGACTGTTGGGCTAGATATACAAGCACTACACAGGGAAAAGTACCCCATACATACAGTGTATAATGTCTAACTATGAAATGGACACACCCTTGGAATTGTACATATAGGTATGCATCACATTATCTAGGCTTGTAGTAGGGAATACCGATGTTGTCTGGCCAAACACTTGCAGATCACAAAAGTGATAGGACTGATGTATTGAGAAACAGCTGATGTCCCTGCACAAGCCATCATAACTGTAATGGCTCATGTATATCTGTGAGCCAGATGAAAGTAGTGTCCATAGCACACATGTACCCAGCTCACCCAACCACCACCCACAGGTACCTCTCTGGTCTTATCCCTGCTGTTGGGAATGGGTACAATATGACCCCCACCTGTGTAGGGCAATAGTGAAAGAATGCAGCATGCATTCTTTCACTATTGCCATACACAGGTGGGGGTCATAGCGAAAAAATGCAGCATGCAGGTGTGTCCCTAGCTGTAAACAGCATCCTGCCAGCATCCAAACCACCTGATCAATACTGATAGAAAGTATTGGCATGAACACCTAGTACACCTACCCGATCACCCCAGGGGAATATACTGTATGGCAGTCTGGTACTGTAGGACTGACAGAATGCAACGGCCTGCTACAGCTGGCCTGCATCACCATTAAATGGCCTACAGGCCTCTGCCAAAGGCCTGTGTCTATCCCGTACTGCCAATATATTTTATGTCATGGACACCCAAATAACAACATAATACATGCCACATAGCCCATATGCAAGGCCATGTGGACACACCACAGTAACATGTCCACCATGTCCCACTGCATGAACTGTGGACCCACACCAAAACACAGCTGTGATGGTTATAACTATAGGGAAAGTATCAGAGAATGTTTGCATAATGTATGGAAGAGGATAGAATAATAGAGGGGAGTGGGAGCATGGGCAGCATGGAATGTGCAAAGTCCTAAACACAGCCATGTGCACATACTATCCCTGGCTGCAAACACAAAAATGGGTGGCTACAAACCTGCCCATGCAATACAATAGGGGTAATTTCTTGCCTTATGACCCCTGCCTCTGGGTAACCTGTGTGAATCTGTACAGCTGTGAGGTATTGCCACAGCAAGATAAGGCCATACTGTCATGTCAATGGATTTACAAGTATGGGATCCTCTGCCATCACTGTACCAAGGTGCTGAACTGGTTACACAGACCCAGCAGCAAGTGTCTGCAGTTCTCGCCTCCAGAATGGCATAACTTTCCACGGATATGTAGGCATTTGACCACAATACTGGACACAGCTGCATTCACCCTGTGTTCCCCAGGACATCACTGCAAGCAAAAGTGTCTACCTGACAGTACTTGAGGACATATAAAACATCACAGTGTATAACAGTACACATGTCTGAATAACTCTGCTAACACCAGTACCATGTATCAGAAGCAGCACAGACACAATCACCTACAGTACCCACTATCCCTTGCCCAGTTTGATCCCATATTGCCAACTGATCTACAGATATCCTGCAGAAACAGTGTGCTAGCTGTAGGCATAGAACACAAAGGTCTGCACTGGAGTACAATCTACCTGGAATGGATCCACACATTCAATACAGAAGGGCATACTGGGCATGCTCACACACTTAGAAAAATGAAGGCAATGTCGGACAACAACATACTGACAGGTCATGCTGGGCATGCTCACACACTTAAACAAATGAAGCCCATGTCTGCCAACCACAGTGGACCATACATATCTGACAGTTGCAGATGTTAATGCATACACTCCTCACTATGAACCAGTCATGCTTTGCACACACATTGGATAGGAATACACACATATATCCAAGGACAACACACTATAATATGCCAAAAGTACACATACATAGATGTGTGGAAGAGAGTGACAGTGACAAAGAGCCTTCCATCATGAGGCCTGTCCCACCCAGTACACAGCCAAATGGCTACAACCACAGGATGTGTAAATGTCACTCACTGTATAAATTAGCCACTGGTATCCCCCTGCATTAAAGACGTTGTGATGCTAGTGCTAGCTGTGTAATATGACTGTACAAGGCAGTAGTCATCTAGCAGTTGTATATACATATCTGTGGAATATAAACCTGTGTGTGCCTGAGTGTGGTGTGTCTAAATCTGGATGAATGGGTTATGGCCTCCCCATAGCCCTACAATGGCAAGCCTGCTGATGTCAGTCACTGTGAAATACACCTTTGGGGAAGGGATAGCCCAGTAATCTCTGTGGTGCATCTTATAACTGCATAATGCTGTAGTGTGATAAACTAGTTAGATAGGAGTTCTCATCCAAAAGATGGCAACTGTGTGTTTGTGTGTGTGTCTCTGTCTGTGTAGGGAGCAATGCTTTTTAGGCTAGTCACACTCACTACAATTCAAATGCCTTACTTTGGCAAGCCTGCTGATGTCATTCACTTTGAAATATACCTTTGGGAAAAAAGTAGCCTAATAATCTCTGTGGCATGTCCTATAACTGCGTAATGCTGTAGTGTGATAAACTAGTTAGGTAGGTGTTCTAATCCTAAACATGGCAACTGTGTGTGTCTCTGTGTAGGGAGCAATGCTTTTTAGGCTAGTCACACTCACTACATTCAAATGCCCTACTTTGGCAAGTCTGCTGATGTCATTCACTTTGAAATACACTTTTGGGAAAAGAGTAGCCCAGTAATTTATTTGGTGCATCCTATAACTGTGTAATACTGTACTGTGATGAACTAGTTAGGTAGGAGTTCTAATACCAGACATGGCAACTGTGTTTGTGTAGGGAGCAATGCTTTTTAGGCTCGTCACACTCACTCCAATTCAAATGCTCTACTTTGGCAAGCCTGCTGATATCATTCACTTTGAAATACACCTTTCTGGAAAAAGTACTCCAGTAATCTCCGTGGTGCATCCTATAACAGTGTAATGTTGTAGTGTGATATAGTAGTTTGGTAGGGGGTTTATTCCCAGAAATGGCAAGTGTGAATGTTTTTGTGTGTGTTTGGCTTTTTAGGGTGCAATGCTCTTGAGGCCATTCACAGTTACTACAACCTCCATTGACCTACTTTGGCAAGCCTGCTGATGTCATTACCGGTAAAATAACCTTTTGGGGAAGGAGTACTCCAGTAATCTCTGTGGCGTGTCTTATCACTGCATAATGCTGTAGTATGCTAAACTAGTTAGGTAGTAGTTCTAATCCCCGACATGACAAGTGTGTGTGTGTGTGTCATTCGTACCTTGTGTGGAGGTGGCTGTGAGTGTGTGACAACTGGACTCATTGTAGAGTGGGTTTTGCTAATTTCTTATATCGTGGCCCTATTATATGTCACAATGCCCCCCTTACAAGGATAACAGATGTCAAATAACCGAGAGGCTGGGGTGCCAATCCATACCCCTACATGTGACATCAAGGCCTGGTGAACAAAGTAAGCAACCCTTGTATTAACCAGGGAACACTCTCAATGCATGTCTCATACACAAACACACTTGCCTAGGCAACAACCACTATGTTGGTAGTACCCTGCATATTGCCCATAGATAGTAACCATGGTGTGATTGCAGTGGACTACAGAGGGCATGGCACCCTGTCCATCAGTACAATAGGCAAGTAATTGCAGACAGTGCACCTTCACTTTGTTCCCCACTGGACACCTGCAACAACTGTGGTGCCATCAAATATGACCCACAAAGGACATACTATGCCTTAAACACATGCCCTGTATGGACAGATGCCACTGAAACCAGGTACTTGTATCATGCTATCACTGTAGGTGCAGGGTCATCCTGCTGTCCATTACCAGTTCCCACCACATGAGGCCAGGATTGCCACATCTGATTATAACAATCTGTGTACACAACATGGGCCAGACACCCCAGGTACAGTTCCACATGTCAGTGTTCATGCATGTGGGACATGTGCACATCCCAGACACCATCCATGTCATGGACTATAGAACACATACATGACAAGCATTGCACAGCACTGGCCACACACATTAATAACCCAGGTGACTGGATGGTGAATACAATACCCACCTATGTGGGCCAATCCAGACACTACACCTCTGAGCCACACTGCAGACCATTGTCATGTGGCCTGATGCCAAAGTATACCCTTCACCTAGCCTTGTATAGCCTTCTGACACAGTCAACCACTACACACCCATGAAGCAATGCACCCATGCATGTCAGCACTGGCACCCTGTGTCTGTGTGTGTAGTGTATGATGCTTTCAACCACATTCACACTCACTACAACTCCCATTAGCATACTGAAGCATGCTGTCTGATGTCAGACACCTTTACATACCTTTGCCCATATAACCTCTGGATAACCCCTGTGGTGCATGTGATACCTGCACATTACTGTAATGTGGAAAACTAACTAGTTAGGAAGTGTATTCTTGACCCTGCCAAGTTTGTCAATGTGTGTGAGTCCCTGAGAGAGTGTGGATGTGTTGATGCTGACACCTGTTCATGTGGAAAGGCATGTGTACTACACCTGCCGTATCTCTACTATATCACTGTTGCACATCTCACTCACCATCACATATACCTTTGGACAGATGCCCAACATGTAAGCTATGTGGTGCATGCAATAACTGCATAGACATGTGATACCAATACATAGTCAGTCATGGGTTTAAAACCCCATACTGGCAGGTGTGTGATAAAAACATGCTTAGGTTTTACTCTACCACCCCTTCCCTGACTTACTTTGTCTCTGTCTCTCTCACTCCCTCTCTGGTGGATATGGAGAAGTACACCTGCTTTGCTTAGGCAGCAGCTTGTGTTTTGTAAATGATGCTCTTGATCAGCTGATGACCTCTGCATGAATTGCAGTCCTCCTCTAGTTGATTGCATGTGGAACAGCTGTGGTAATATTCCCATAGTCAGTTGCATGGAAACACACTCCAATATCTAGGAACATCATGTTGGTGTTGAGCCTTTTCATTCACTGTGAGCAGGACCTAGATCTGGTGTTTGGCAAACAGCATCACAGATGATTTGGGGATTTACCTCTAAAAACTTACACTGTGGAAACAGGCCAACAGACGGGAGGGAGATGTGTCAGATATGACTACAGAATGCAAGTGTTGCTATTTTGCATTTGGAGTACTGTCGGTTTAACAGGGTATGTGTGGATATGGCTGGTCTACATGTTTTAATACCTGTCATGACAGTGCTATGTTTTTGAGGAAACTCCCATCTGTGGGGTCATCTGCAGACTGGGCAGTGTGTGGAGCCATTTGTTTCTTGTGTTACTCACAGAATGCCTACCTGAGAACTGCAGAAGCATAGTGTGAGGATTGCAGTCAGTACATGGTGACAGCCATGAGAGTTACTGACTTCATATCCCTCATAGGACATATGTCACAACAAACCCTGGTATGACAGAAAATGTATGAGGTTATCACAGCAATATGCCAATATTGGGCCAGTGTTCATAGCTCCAGCCACAAGTCTGTCAACCATTGTATATATATCATGCAGTAAGAGGTGCATATGTTCTGTACACCATTATTTATTGACATCATACCTGATAACATGCCAGTGAGATATCAGACTGCTAGACAAGTTATGTATAGTAGGGGTTGTTTCTGAGGGCATAACTTGGGCATTCTGCAGTTGTGTGCACAGTACTGGGGTCTGTGTATTTAGGGTGATTGTAGACAGTATGTGTATGGCTCATACGTACCTTGGGCTGTGCACAGACTGTGGTAGATGCCATTGTTCTTGGTTCTGTTCTATTTGATGTTACATGCTGCTCCAGTATATGGTACCCTATTGGCTCACATGTCTGTAGGGCCAGACACACACGTGTCCCATACCACAGACAGCTATCGACCACACTGTGCCATGACCCAGTGTATGTAGGGTTAGTGTGTGAGTGGCATATATGAGGCTAGTGTTTATCAGACAGTCCATATACTGTCATATTAAGCTTGTGTACCATATGTGGCTGTGGCTGTGTTTACATTGGTTGTGGTTATGCACTTTCTCACAGGTGTCTGTTACTGTGTGCTGTGACATGCATGTAAATCCTACTATAATCACAGGTACATGTGCATTCTCCCATACAAAACATAGTCCAGTGTTGTGGCAGTCTGCCTGTAGTTTGCACAGTGCTTTGTGACATGCTTAGCAGCCTAGTGTAATTACCCAGTGTGCTGGTATGTCCAGTTATTTGCAAGACATACTGCTGCATGGCCACCATAACTGTTGTGTATTTCTGACAAAGCAGTGGGATTCTGAACAGATGCATGTCACTAACTACTGGGTAGTATGCAACCATGTGACCTCTACACAATCAGGTATTATGTGTAAGGACACACTGGCATGTGTGCATGCATAAACTGTGTAGACATATGTAGTCCAGTATTTATGTGATATACCTATGTACATGGTTATTAACATCCATATGGTGAGGCGTGGTCCACATGTCTCGCATGAAGGGGATATGTGTACACTTCTGGCCTGAGCACAGAGTGCCAGACTGTCCACATATATTGGTCATATCTCTTCTGTAGTCCACAGGATCATTACTGTGCTAGCAGTGATACTGTACTATGATGTCCTTAGGATGTCTGTCAGTAGCCAGTGGTGCACATGTCTAGAGCAGTTGTGACCTCCCACACACAACATGTCTGTTAAGTCAACCCCTATTACAGTAGCAACAGTCTACATATATACCTGCAATACATACATGACATCCCCCTTGCACTAAGAGGTTGGGACTATTGGTGCTAAGGTAGGACTCCACTCCATGTTGTGGACATATGGTAAACATATATGTGTGTGTGTGCGTATATATATATATATATATATATATATATATATATATATATATATATATATATATATATATATATTCATATATATATATATTTATGCATTTATGCATATATCTATATAGATATGTACACATAGGCATATCTACATACATATATATATATATATATATATATATATATATATATATATATATATGTGTGTGTGTGTGTGTATGTACATATATATATGTGTGTGTGTGTATATATATATATATATATATATATATATATATATATATATATATATATATATACACACACACTCAAATATATACATATACACAGCAAAATATGTCTACACATATTACACATATTCAGATATAGATACATATGCACATATAGTTATGGATATCTACATATATATCGACATAAATAGGTATATCTGAATAGATATGGATGCAAATATAGTTATAGATATCTACATATATATCAACATAAATAGGTATATCTGTACAAATAGGATGTGCATATATATATATATATATATATATATATATATATATATATATATATATATATATATATATATATATATATATATATATATATATATATATATATATATATATATATATATCTGTGTGTGTGTATACAAAGAGATCTACAAAGGGCCATATATATGATGCACTATACAGATATGTAGACAGACATATGTATGAATATACATGTGTATGCACATGTAGACATATATCAACATATGTATATGTATATATCCATATTTCTGTCATGTAAACATATACCTTCCCAGATGTATCTCACTGTATGTATCTGATATGTGTACATTCTGATATAACAACATATGTGATGCAACAGTAATATCAATAACAGGTACTGCATTGTGGAAGCCAAAGCATATGTTCAATTCTAATCAATATGTGTAGTGACAGATATATTGGAAAAACAACTGTCTTCACAGTCATCATGGCATAATGGTTAACTGCTGTGACTATAGTGTACAGAGTCCTAGGTGCAAGGGCTGTGTATTTTGTTGCTGGGCAGAACAAGGGCTGTTGGATACAGAGTGGTTAAGGCAGTTTTGAGCAGCTTTAAGTATGTTTGCGTGGGTTTGCATGAAGCTAAGCAGTGCTAAGCTATGGTTAAATGTACGGGTGCTTACACCACGTAGGCTTCACTTACCAGTGCACAGATCTGCTTAGCTGTCATATTGCAGCAATGCTGATACCTGCTAAGCATGGCTTAGCCCTGGTAACCAGTGATCACCACCCAGTCTGATAACATAGCAGGGTAATGACATCTGTAATAAGTGTATGTAATGCCACACACAATACATGCATCTATGTGCTGTCATTACAATAGCAAGGGGTGTGAGTGTCATGTCTGAGACACACAAGTATATGAGACCTGTACAGCACTGTTATCCATGTGAATGTGTTACATACAGGGATAGTAATCCTGGGTATATGCTGTCACACTGGCATGTAGTGTATCATGGTGGTACTACTTTTGTCAGTGCTTTCCCAGGCAAGAGTAGAGTGCTAAATGTAGTACTGACAACAAGCACACCTGCAAGCATAGCTGGACTCTGAGGCCTCACTGTCATGTTACTGGTGTGTGAGCTGTGTCACAGTATATATCATCTACTGGATAATCTGATGTGTGGAATGTAACTGTAGACTACCGTCTGTACAGCACATGTTAGTGAGGGCTTCCAACATGTAGTAATGGCATACATATTGTTGTCATATGTCTATCTGTCCACACATTCATCCTACTGCATAGCTACTTGGCAAGCTGATGTATCTCAGTCCCTGTACAGATATGCAGATGGCAGGTATCCAGCTTGGATACATACAGGCAACCTATATTTGATTGACATCGATATGTCTGCTCAGTTGTGTAATAACTGGCACATATAAGAGACAACAGCCTGTACGCACCACATGCCATGAGTACCTTCACTGCACTACCACAGTCAACAGAATATGCTTGAGTACAGGTCTCCATCACAGACACTAACCATGTGTTGTAATACATGTTGCACACATGTCAACTGGATCACCTCAGTGACCAAGTGCAGGAGACACCCAGAGGATTGGCTGATGCATGTCATTCTCACCCTGAGTGTCACCACAGTGGTGTCTGTCGATAGATTGCCTGCTGGCACATAGCAGATGGCATGATACCAATGTACACACATCCCCTACACAACCCATCTCTCCATGGACAATAGCCAGGTACACAGCTATGACAACTTACAGTGATACACCACAGTACTGACTCATGTATGTGTGCATTACTGAGGATAGCAGTGTCTGTGTGTTAGTACACCTGTAGTTGGGAATTCCATGAAGGCTTTCACAACCACTGCAACACCCATTGCCATAGTCAGATGTGACTGCTGCTGTATTGGATATTACATGTACCCTGTTATGCTCCTCTCCCTACTGGCTACATGAGCTTTGCAGTACCAGCACAACAGTGTTGTACAAATGGGTTGATAGGCATGGGATACCCATTGAGTTCTGGCAAGTGTGTGCATGTGTGCATGTCTGTATATCTGTAGGGTACAGCATTCCGAGGCCAACATACTCCTATTACAATATGCATTGCCACACAGTAGTACAGATAGTGCTGTTGCTGCCCATAGGTGAGGCATGACAATGCAACACCCTACTATGCCTATGACATGTGCATTATATGCATATCCCTGTAGTACCACTGTTGTGATATACAATGGGTTGTATCGCAGTCATGGGCAATGTGTGATGGTGGGTATGTCAGAGTTCCATCACAGGTTCTAGTGAGTACAATATCGTGGAATGTGGGTGCTGTGTACACTGTCATTGTACTGATGAAGGGTATGGACCTGAAAGCTTTACAATAAACTGTTTGGTGTGCTAAGTGTTTGTTTGCTTTATAGTTTCAAATTTGGATACAGTATCACCAGTGTTGTGATATAGTACACTGTCATTACACCATGGTACACCCGGTATATGTCCCATGTACCACTTTATGGTGACCACTGTCACCATCAACCAAACAGGTAACTGATACCACAATCCAGCCCAGTTATGCATGTGCTGTGTGCAGCTTACCTTTAACACATTGGACACACAAACAAGTTAGTTAGCACCGATAGGCCCAGGACTCTCGGTTGTGTTTCTGCCTGTTATGTGTCTGTTAATATGCATATGATGTTATGTCACACTATGTATTGTCCATATACAACCATTACATCCCCCATTACCGTACTGTACATGTCTGGGGATGTTCTGCATGTAACATGTAACCTGGAACTCACCTCACCCTAAACGCTGCGTGTGGTGTGTGCAATGAAAGCCACACAGTTCAGTAGCACTACATACCTAGGTAGGGGTGAGTCCCAGTGTTGCCAAGTAAGAGTGTGTATGTATGTGGATGGGTCTACATCACATTGCAAATTATACATGTCCCAGTGGGTCACCTGTCCATGTGACACAGGCAATAACTGTTATACAGACCTGTGATGTGTTCAACTGTACCCCGGATATGTCACATCCATGGTGCCACCACAGTGCCATACCCCTTGTGGAATATGACTGCAGACCATCCTCCTGCTGACACATGCACATCTACAGCCCAAATGGATAACATTATGGAGACCACAATCACCCAGTGTTACTAACAGCTATAATGCATCATTGCTGGATGGCTACACTAGCTGACATGTATGCATTAAACATTACTCCTGACAACATATTACACTGCAGTATATTGGTACAGTCACTGTGTGCATCAGAACCATATTAGCCTGTCCCTGCATTGATGTTATGGATGACAGGGATATGGCACAGGTATTGTCATATTCACAGGGTGTGTTGGTTTGCCAGAGGTCAAGTGTGGGCCATACATTTGACACCATGTGTGTGGATGACAGGTGTAATTAGTTGAACTTGGCGTGGTGATGGGTGTGTAGGTATGGGCTTACCCTATGTGTGTTTGTATAGTGTGTGGGTATGCATGCACACAGTTCTGCCATGTGGCTGCCCTATACAGGTGTTTTTGGACAGCTGCAGACCATACCTGGCAGGGTGTGCAGTTCACCACCTCCAGCCACGGACCCGCAGAATGTGCCTGCCAGGGGTTCCATGGGCACATCCAGGAACAGGCCTTGAGTTGCTACTCTCCCCTGATGATGACAGTTGTCTGCTGGAACCAGGTCCCTCCTGTGACTGGCCAGGACCATGGGCTTGTGGTCTGGTGTGGTGTGGACAGCACCCCCCATGCAATGCTGGGGCT
This sequence comes from Protopterus annectens, assembly GCF_019279795.1. Taxonomy (NCBI): domain Eukaryota; kingdom Metazoa; phylum Chordata; order Ceratodontiformes; family Protopteridae; genus Protopterus; species Protopterus annectens. Next base: position 16,925,590 of record NC_056740.1, read on the forward strand.
GGTACTGCCACTACGGAAGTGCCTTGGTGTCCTAACACATCCATGTTGACCACCAGCTGTTGGTGTTGCTGGCCTACGTCCACATGGCCATCGCCGCACTCCCATCACATGGTCAAGCATGGACAAACCACAGTCGATGAGGGCCACTATCTCACCAAACCATCTATCCATGACCTTGGTATGAGCACAGAGAGCACCAGACAGTTCATGGAAGTTGTCGCTTGCAGATGTGAGACCAGCCCTTTGCAGCCTCAGGCTCTGTCTGGTGTACAGTTCAATAAGTGCCTGCATCCCCATGACAGCCTGAAACATGCACCTGGTGGTACCATTTGTGGTGCTTCTGCCAGGGGCATGATGACCAGCAGCCCTACCACGAGCACCCTGGAACATCTGCCTATGTGGTGCCCTGCCAGACATCTGGCTATGCCTGCTGTCACCAGACACAGTAGGCATGGATACCACACTCTCCTGTGCATTGCCACCAACCGCCAACTGTCCCTCTGCTATGGCCACTGGTGATGGGGTATGTATAGGTACTGAAAGTGTGTGCAGGGTTGGGGTGGCTAAGAGGGGGATGTCAAATGATGGTGCAGTTTCGGCCCCTGACAACCCAACCTGTGTCTCAACAGTACTATCATCATCTTCGGTGTCTGTATAGACACCAACATCAGACTGCATGCAGGAGGGACCCTGACCCACCTTGCCACCTGTGGGAGAAAACAAAAAAACGCACTTTAAGACCTGTACAGCATTGCATAACAGTACACACACACACACGCACACACACGCACACACACACGCGCGCACACACACACACACACACACACACACACACACACACACACACACACACACACACACACACACACACACACACATTCCAATTTAATACCTACCTCTCCATGATTTTACAGACAGTCCCACGTTTATTCCCATAAGTTCCCCATCCTGCATCACACTTGGTAATATACACTTATTAATACCACTCATTAATGTATCATTCCTCCAAATGCCTAGACAAGTGATCACAACACAAGCCCTGTTACTCCATTACCTCCTTGACCTGAGTGGAGTAGGTTTTACATGACCTCACTACTGTAATCCAGTGTTCACCCTGTGTATGTCCTGACATCATGAGCATGGCCCCTATATGTGAGGGGCTACTACATTCACTCCATAATGTCACGCACTGGAGTGTCATGTGTAAGTATTGCTGAGTGCATGCCAGATATGCTGCTCAATCAGCCTATCATGTGACAACTGTAATATATGAATACACTCTCTGGTGTTGTCTAGTAATTCCCCAATGCATCTGTAGTGCTGCATACATGGTTTGTCATTCACATCTCTGCTAAATGCGATATTAAGGGTATACCTGGTGTCTACTTTCCCCGCCCAATGCATGTTCCATGCTACAGACCTTATTATACTATCAGCTGTGCTGTGATTAGATATCAGACAAGTATTCCTGGTGTGTCATGTGTCAGTTCATGTCCATGTACTGCACGATCCCAAAGGGAAGTACTGCCTTATGAATAACCCCACAATCACACATGTGTATACATGGACACACACACACACACACACACACACACACACACACACACACACACACACACACACACACACACACACGTGAGTTTGCACAAAGATAGTACACACAGTCCTCCCATTACCCTTCTGTCAACATGCATAACATATGGTACACAACAGCATGCTGTGCAGCTATAGTCAATCCATGCAACAACAGTATACATGTGTGTGATGCATGTTCTGTGTTAGTAGGTGATGCCCCTTCCCCTGGAAAGCACTGCACCCATGTACACAGTATTGCTTTGCCCCTGTTCTGCACCCTGCCATGTACTGCGCACCAAACCTCACAGGTGTACAACTCATTGCTGAATGTGTAGTACTGTGTCAGTTCTGTCTGCTTTAATGCTCACAGCCCCTATGTTTTTCAGTGACACATACCTGTGATGATATGTAGACAGATGTCATTTTTGAATGCCGGATGTCTGGTTTACAGATCTCAACATCAGCGGACCATACATGAGCAATCCAGTACTATTACACTGACAACCATCAGACCATGCCATGGCTATGTGGAGTGTATACACCCTTATTGATATGACGCACCATTCCTTGATCTGTCATGGGACCACATCACTGCATATATTAACAGTACATGAGCCTGATATGTGACATATGTCCTATACATTCACATGCAGTGTCTACCAAATGTGTTAGGTGTGTGGATGCTGACAGCGAAGCATACACTCCGTATGTGCATATGTGTGCACACCCTTATCATGATGGTTTGTTGCACCTATTGTTATGTGTACTACAAGAGTCACTATTCCTGGCAGAGGTATACTAGCATGGGCCATCTGCATTTGCCAGTGTATGGTCAGTCTGCCTTACACATGTCCCCCAACTCTGCATGAATGCAAGGTCTACTCATGTACACATCCCTTGGTGTTCACACACTGCCGTCACTATTGCTGTGGAGGTAGGGTTATGTCTGCCACAGTTCCTGAACCTGACTGTGTGCAGATACAGCCGTTCATAGCATTCTTAGGATCCCTGCTGCAGTGCACTGGTGTGTCATGCTGACACAACCTCCCCACCTTCAGCCTTTTTGCAGATGCTGGACAAGTATGGCCTGCACATGTGTGTCAGTTTGCAGTGTCCCATACACTGAACACCACATGTTACAGCCTAGTCCCAGCTACTAATGTGGACCACAGTAATACGTTATGCCATAGTGTAGATCTGTAACTGTTGCCATTGTAATACTGGTATATACACGGTTGTTGCACTGTATAAGGGTGATGTTTCACACATGTCCCTACTGTAGGCCATGTGTCCCACCATTATGCTAATCCCTGTGAACACATTTCGCAGTGACAGGTGTCTGACGTACCCTTCCAATACCCCATCATGGTCACCCCTGTGATGCAGTGCATTTAACAAAAGCAATACGTGAACATGTACAGCACGCATTATGGGTAGTTGTGTTAGATGTGTGCATGAAATATAGCATAGCCATTACATGCCCTTTGTATTGGCAAGCATCAACATAAACCATACTCACCAGCTACAGGCTGCTGCCTTGGTGGTATACCAGATGGGCCTACATAAGAGTGTGAGAGATGCAATTTCAGTGGCCACAGCTGTGGCATTGCTACAGGTTTTATGCAGCATTACAGTACATCAACAGTACATCAACAGTACAAGTCCACAATACTGCCATTTATACACATCCATTTATTACTACTATGCAGCAACAAACTATATATATATTACATGTCAGATATGCATGATCTACCTGTACAGATGCGGATGCATATGCAACAGTGGTCTACTGATGTGCCCTGTAGCCTTACCTGTATGCTTCTCAGCTGGTGTGTGGGTAGCACCCACCTCCACAATGGTGTCTGCCAGTTGCTGAGTGTGCGGACGGGCAGGTGCCATGATGTTGGTGAGGAGCTCCTCAGCATGTGTCAGGGGGGATGGATGGAATAACCCCCCCTATTGCGAGGTGATCCCCCCGGACTGCAGCACCACTCCGACGGGCATTGCGAAGCAGGTCAGAACAATGATGCCGGACCTGCTCATAACAGTGGTTATGCAGGCCGACATCCTTGACCCTGTGGACTAGATCATTCCACAGGGTGATCCACTCCTGCTGCTCATGGGCAGCTCTGCCAAACAAAATGGGGTAGTGCTGGATAAGGTAGTTCAGCACAATGTCATTTTCTGTCACTGAATATGCAGGTAGGCGTCCATGGAACATCTTGCTTGAAAGACATAAAGATGGAAACAGGTCTGAGCAACTCATACAGCAAGGTTACCATAGTTCTTAATACACATTTCTGTCATGCCCCCCAACATATCAGCAACAACAAACTGTTCACACAACTCAATAGGTATAGCTACAGCTTACCCACCAGTGGGACATATATTGTATTGTACCAAACTTTGTGCTATGTGTCTATAGCAATGTTCCCTGTCTGGACACTATCACTGCTGGCCTGTTATGGACTATTCACCTGCATGCCATTGTCAGGGCCACTATGGTTCCATATATGCATGTGGTATGCTTGCTATGTGATTGCTGTACATCTGACATTCTGTGTTATTGGGGATATCTATGCATGCTGTTGGACATGTTCCAGGATTGTGCAGACTATTACTACCCACATATGTTTTATAACAGTGACACAATAGCATGTTTTGGGAATATTTGCCAGCAGAACCACCTCTCCAACCTCATCTGGCCATGCTACCAGGTCACATCACATGTGGGACCCACCCTGGGGCTTCCTCATCTACTGGTCCAGCACTACCTTCAGGTGGAACCACCTCAGGGGATGTTGACCCCCCCCGGGGGCACACAGAGACATGATCCTGTCACCTGAGGTCAGGTCCAAGGTCTGTTCCATAGAGGGCACCACAGACACTTGTGGGATGTGCTACATCAACTTGAGGTACCCAGTACACATTCATAGGGTCCACATGCTCCTCCTACTCAGCCTCCAGGCCAGGCACCTTCAGGGTCATGGACTGATGTTGTGAGTAGCGATGGGTGGGAGGCTTGTTCCCATTTTTTCCATATAGGGGCCCATTAGGACTTAGCATTGCACTCCACACACACCATCCAGGGTGTTTACCCACCATATGTGTCATATACCACCCCTGTAGGCTGTCCTTTAGATCTACAAACCTGGACCACCTTCACAAATATACCTGCCATCCTTCCCCATATTCCCATTCCCTACTTCACAGACAAGGGCAATGTGGTCCCTACAAGGGGTTCACATGTGACATACCCATCCATGTTGCACACATTTAAAGGTGTGTATATCTGTGTATATTGCTATGTGTGCTGTTGCCTCACACATAACATGTAGCACTGTGTTGGTAATATTGGGAACATGTATTTACATACATATATGTGTGTGTGGGTTTGTATATATGTAGACATCCGCATATATATATATATATATATATATATATATATATATATATATATGTGTGTGTGTGTATGTGTGTGTAGATATATATTATGTTGTATATATGTGTTTATGTATATATGTCTACATCTACATGTCTATGTCTATATATGTCTACATATGGGTAACTGTATATTTGTATACATACATGTATATATATATATTTATATATGTATATATATATATTTATATATATATATATAAATATATATATATATATATATATATATATATATATATATATATATATATATATATACACATTTATACATACCTATATATGGGGTACATTCAGACATCAGGTCCACAATCTCAAAACTCCTTCCTGCACAGCTGCACTGTTCTGCCTTGCTACAACGCAGACAGGTGCCACATATCAACACAGCATAACATTAGGGGGTATATATAGGGCCAGATTGCAGGTAACCCTATTACACACCTATGGCATTTCAGCATGCTACAATACATGTTAACCTGAGTGTCCTGTAAGTGGTGGTTTCTGGAACCCATGTGTCCATCATAATGGCATTACTTCCACCACCAGCTTTTGGCCACAATAATATACATCCCTTCCATTACACAACATACACTATATTGGCTTACATCTTGTCAGTCAGTGCTGCTCTACACAGTTGATGGGTATGGCCCACTACCCACAGGGACAGACTCTAATTTCCATAGCAGTTGTTCAGCTGAAGATCATTACAACAGCAACACCTGGTGGCACATGTATATCATTCCACATCATCTATCCCAGTATTATGGACCAAGTACTGCAGTCATTTACATGCATATATACTTCACATACCTGTTGTGGGGATGAGGTCTGTTGTGTATAGTGTACTTCTAGGAGGGGTTTTGTTTCTCTCCTTAGCTATGGCCTTAGCCTGCTTCCTTTGTTTTCTTTTTTGGTGTGGTTGTGGTTCTTGATCTGTTTTCTGTTTTCTCTTTCTCTCTCTCTCCATCAAATGGATTGAGCTGCTTGGAATAGATTGTAGCATGGCTTTTGTGGGTGATGCACATGATCAGGTGATGGCCTCCGCACCATTTAGTGTCCTCCACTTGCTACATGCATGCAGCATGCTGTATAGTACTTCCAGTTACCACTGTCATGGCAACCCACTACTATAAATCCTTACATCATGTGGGCATGGTCCCTTTACCTTTCCTGTATGGTGGACATCCTTCCTGTGTGTGAGCAGCAGTGTTACAGACAGCAGGTAGCAATACCTCTTACAAGAGAACTTGCACACTCAGGCCAGCTACATATTTGTATGGGGTTCCAGAACTACAAACAGAGTGTGAGTACTGTTTTTGTATGCATTGTATAGCACCAATGATACAGGGTTTGTGTGTACATACTAGTTTAACATGCACTGCAGTCTGTCTGCATAGCTCTCAATTGTGTGCCTATCCACTTGATGACTAGAGGTGTGCGTGTTATGTTTTGCCTGTCCACCACACAGGTCTTGTGCCAGATATATCACTGGCTGTGTGTCTGCTGAGTGCTATCAGTACATGGCTGCATCCATTTGTGTTTCTGACTTCATATTCCTGACTAAGGGTAAGTTGCAGACTATCCTGTAACACCAGTGACTTGCTTAATATATGACAACACTGTTTCACATATGGGCCTGTGTTCCAGCCTCTGTCCTCCACCTACATACCAGGCTTTGTCCATATGACATGCTGTCAGGGATTGTTATGTAGTGGGCTGTGAGTATGTCATGCTGCCATTCCTGCCATCATTCCACTGCTGTTGTAGCCCCCACACATATTGTGGGGTTGGGTGCATATATATGTGTGGGCTTCATCTGCACAATACATCTGTGCCCTTATGCAGTCCAGAGGCCAGCATATGTAACAGTGGTATATGGCCCTGTATGTCAGTCTATGGGGGGATGCACCATAACTAGCCTAGGCTGTTACAACATGTGAGAGGTATCAGGGGTAAGCTGCCTTAAGGTATCTGGATGTACATTACCATACATTTCACCTTGGGTAAATGCAGGCCTGCTGCTTTCTGCCATACAGACTGTTCTGTTTCTCAGTGTGATTGTGATGGTTTGACTTATGCCTTGTTATGTAACAGACACATCCCATTATGTCAGCTGAGGTCTTTCCCCTAGGGATTGTGTACAGAGTGTAGATAGAGTCTGCTGGACTATACATCTGCATTACTTACTGTTGATTGATTGTTATCCTGTGGCCCAGTCTGTCTTTACTGATGTCCTACTTGAAGGCCTTGTCCTCCACAGCAGCATATGTAATGCTTTCTGTAATACTGTATTAATTTATCTGTTTGACAGTTGCATTAGTCTGTTTATATGTATTTCAGAGTCTAAACAGCTATATAACATGGCATATACAACTGTAACAGTACACAAATAAAGCTTTCTCATGTATGCAAATCTGTGTGTGGTGTTACCTCCTTTGACCTCTCTGTGGGTATATGTCTTTTATATGGGTGTCTCATACAGTGTCCAGTTCTTAAGGTGGCAACTGTACGCATACTGGCTGTTCCGTATGGTGTGCACCTTCTAAATATGTATCTTCCTATACATATCTCTGTGTGTGTATGTGTATTTACATATATAGCTATATACATATGTATATATATATATATATATATATATATATATATATATATATATATATATATATATATAATAATATATATATATATATATATATATATATATATATATATGTATCTGCATATATGTGTTTGTGTATATGTATTTTGGAATGTTTATTGCTTCCACAGTGTACATTTCCTATGGTAGCAGGACTGTACTGTATGATATGTTATTGATACCAGCCTGACATCATACAGGTGGGGTGGATTACTGTTAACATATTGTGCCCATGTTGTGTCAGGTCCTGGTTATGGGATTTGCAACAGCTTGTATTGTATTGCAGGGCAGACCAGTTTGGCTGTGGGGGGGATATCAATACATACAAGACATATGTTACTTGGGCCCTCTCACCATCATTAACGGTGCCTGTGGTCATATATGCATTTGTTATATTTTCTTTTATATCTATAGATTTATATCTGTATAAATATATATATATATATATACCTACATATATATATAGCTGTATATCCATATATATATATATATATATATATATATATATATATATATACATACATATATATGAAGACATATATATATATCTATAGATGTATGTATATGTATATCTATCTATATATATCTATATAAATATATATATATATATATATATATATATATATATATATATATATATATATATAGATAGATAGATCTAGGACTTTTGATCAAAAGATCAAAAGTCCGAATCCATTACCACCGAACACACTTTAACAAAAGTGCTTTAATCGAAAAAGCACTTTCGTTAAAGTGTGTTCAAAAAAAAAAAAAAAACACTAAATTAACGTTTTTGCAGGGGGCAAGCCTCCTGCACCCCACACCCCCCTACTTTAATATCCTTCCTCCGAGATCACACTACAGTGGGGAAAAGGGAGTTTTCCCTTATCCGGACCATAGTACCACCAACAGACCAACAGGCATACTTATGCAAAAGTGCTTCTTCAGTGAAAAGCACTATTGCATAAGTATGCTCATCCATAATGGATTCGGACTTTTGATCTTTGGATCAGAAGTCCTAGATCCATATATATATATATATATATATATATATATATATATATATAGATATATATATATATATATATATATATATATATGTAGATATTTATATATATATAAAATATGTATATGTATATTAATATATATATATATATCTATATATATATATATATATATATATATATATAGATAGATATATAGATATAGTAATCCAAACAAAAAAAGCCGTAGAGTGGAATGCAGTACTGTTTCAAGTCCAATACACGAAAGTGACACCAACCACGTCTTTAACGCTTTTATTGAAAAAACACATGCATTTTCGTCCTTTTACTCTAGGACTTCATCAGATAAAACTATTTTAAAAAAACTCTACTTTTATACTTTATTAACAACCAATTAACCAATAAGGCACCATCTCATTGTTTTAAATAAACCAATCAATTTCATATCTCATTAATATTCATTCCTGAATGGAATTTAAAAAATGATCGTATATATAACAAAATACTTTTAAAATCAATTTATCTTTTGGATATTTTTTAAAAATTAGTTTGACATTGTGTAATACATCATTGGGAAAGTTCATTTATTTAAAATTTAACCATGATAGTCATGTACCATAATAACTTCTGTGCAAAATTTCGCAAGCATTAAAACCTTGGTCCTGTACCCCGTCTAGTGTCAAGAAACTATATAACATGTTAATTCAAACTTTAATCTGTTTTTCACTTTTTGTATGTGTGTTGTTGTGTTTTGTAATCATTATATGATTCCTACCTATCAATTTCTTATGTCCATTAAATATATCTATATAAATTAATTATATTAAAATTAAATGTATATATATAAATAAATAAATACATAAAATTTTGTTTAAAAATCCTTAAAATTAATGTTTATATACAAAATTATAGAAACCAAACAACCCAGTGAATGTGACTTAGACTTTATTCGCTTTCACTTTTAATATTGGTCCTATAGATAAATTTTCATTTAGTCCAGGTCTTTTACAAGCATTTAAATAGACCTGCCACCACAATTCCCTACTTTCTATAATCTCTTCCCACAGACCTCCCCTAACATCCTGCTGTACTTGTTCCAACCCAAAAAATAAATATTTTGCTCCTTCACAGTTTTAAAGTGTCTATATAGTGTTAGTTTCTTTTCTTTTTCCAATATCATATATGTGCTCATATATGTCCTTTTAAAGACCCTTTCCGTTTTCCAATATAGAGCGATTGGCAGTTTTGACAAACTGCCAAATAAACCTTGGGTATTACAATTAATTCTGTCCTTACTTTTTATTAATCTCTTTCTACTTTCTATAAACATTTCTTCCCTGTTCATAATGTATGGACATTGTGCACATCTCCAAGACTTAAATGTTCCCACTTTGTTGTTTTCCCAATCTTTTATATTTTCCATTTCCTTCTAATTTTTCTTTATGTTAGGGGGGTTCCTGTAAGTCACTTGTAATGTCATATTCTTAATCTCTTCTAAATCTGTGATGGCAGCAAATCTATCCCATTCCCTCTTGAATATCTGTTTAACCTCTTTATTTAAAGTATTAAACTCCATAATTAACCTTTTTACATTCTCATTTGTGTTCACTATCTTGTTACCTGGGCCATCATTCAATACTTCTTTTATTCCTTTTATTGGTTGAAATTTATTTTTTCTACCTTTCTCAACCTCATCTCTTATTACGCTTACAAATTCCGCCGGGTAACCCCTCTCCAGAAACATTGTTTCCAGTTTATTGCATTCTTGATGGAAATCATCTTCATCACTTGTCATCCTGGAGCCTCTCACAAATTGGCCCTTTATAATATTTTTCTTACAATGTTTTGGATGAAAACTATCATAATGTAAGTATGAATTACAGAATGTGTCCTTTCTAAACACTTTAGTTTCAAATTTTCCATTTTTCTTATAAATTTCCACATCTAAGTAATTCATAACTTTTGCATTCATTACATAAGTAAATTTTAGATAATTAGTGGTTTGATTTATATAAGTAAAAATTGCTGAACTTTTCCACACTTCCTATCCAGAATATCGCTATGTCATCCAAAATCTATGATAAAGGCACCAATATTGCCTAAAACAGAATTGGTTATAAATTTCTCCTCCCATTTGCCAAGCACTATATTGAAAGGTCGGGCACAAGCTGCCCCCATTGAGACTCCTGAAATCTGTTTATAATATTCTCCATTGAACATTAGGTAGTTGTATTTCAAAATGGAATCCATAAGAGTCACTACCGTTGCTTTTCTTCGGTGACAACTTCTTATCATCATACACTTTCCTCAAATAATTCCATACCTTCAACATGCGGTATACTAGAGAAAAGATCTATAATGTCTATTGTGACAAAAATTATTTCTTCATTATATATATTTGGGGAGAGTTCTCTTAAGAAATCCCAAGAATCTCTTAGAATAATTTCATTTTTCATCCATAGGTGTTTGACTTTATTGTCTACATATTTAGCTAATGGGGTAATTTTTGCTCCTTCCGCTGAAACAATTGGTCTTAAAGGGGGGTTAAATTGATTCTTATGAATCTTGGGTATGCCAAACATTGTTGCTACCCTTGGCTTTTTTACCTCTAAATATTTATAAGTTCTAATATCAATAACTTTATCCATTAATAGATTTTCAAGCATCATGTCAATTTTCTTATATGCTATTACCAACTCATTTTTAGAGGCCACCGAATATTTTCGTTCATCTAACAAAATTGAATACATTTTGGTATCGTACATAGTATTCTCCATAATAACAATTCCTCCCCCTTTGTCTGGTTTCATCACCCTTACCTTGGCATTCTCAATCATTTCATTCAAAACTTCCCATTCCTCTTTCTTCATGTTAGTTATATATTTATTCTTACCCTTATCCTTCATCTCTAATTTTCTAATTTCTTTTTCCAACACGTTTTCAACATTTTTTATTTGAGGTGCTAAAGGTGGGTTAAATACCGAACTCCTATTCAATTCCTCAGTCACAATTCTATTTCCTTCCATACCCATTTTGGAAGCTAAAACAGTTAAGTTTATTTTTCTAGTGAATAACTTAATGTCCAATATTGTACCAGTCACATTTCCTTTTTTCACTGGGTTGTATTTCAATCCTTTACTAAAAAGTCCGAAATGTTCTTTTCTTAAAATCATATTACTGAAATTGTAAATGGTGAATCCTTCGAAATTATTTTTAAATTCATTTTCAAAATTTATAGTGTCTTCAATATTCCTATTGTTAATGGGAACCAGGGTACTCACTAATAATGTCTCCCCCTCCCCCTTCTCCCCTCACCTGAAAATTTCTTTCCCTATTATAAGGTTCATAATGCTCTTGATTATCCACCCCTAAAGGTGGAAATTCAGTGTCATAATTGTACTCAACATTCTTTCTTTCTCTATTTCCTTCATTTCTAACCCTGTTACTATAATTGTTCCTAAAATTTCCTTTCATATTCATTATTGTTGGTTTTGGGTAACTACTATTGCTTGCATATTCTTTTATGTCTCTATTTAACTTTCCCATTTTTCGTTTAATGATGTCTTCACATTTCAAATCTATTTCTTCTCTCATTTTAAAATATCTCTCTCTCTCCTGTTTGATCCCAAAAATGAGGTCTTGTTTAATGTTGGTGTCAAGCTCTTTGATTTCTTTTTCAATAACAGTTAATTTGTTTTCATTCTCCTCAATAATGAGCTGTATAATTTCTAGTCCACATTTATTGAAAGCTTTAACTAAATTCACATGAAACAAAGACCCTATTTGCACATTATTAGGGTATTTGTAAACCCTAAGTCCCTTAGGGACTATTTCTTTAATTAAACATTCATTCAAGTATGCATTTTCTATCCTTAGCGTCCTAAATTTCAACATTAGTTCATAAAGTTTATCAAGCTTTTCAATATATGAAAATATATAATATAAGAAATTGATAGGTAGGAATCATATAATGATTACAAAACACAACAACACACATACAAAAAGTGAAAAACAGATTAAAGTTTGAATTAACATGTTATATAGTTTCTTGACACTAGAGGGGGTACAGGACCAAGGTTTTTAATGCTTGCGAAATTTTGCACAGAAGTTATTATGGTACATGACTATCATGGTTAAATTTTAAATAAATGAATTTTCCCAATGATGTATTACACGATGTCAAACTAATTTTTAAAAAATATCCAAAAGATAAATTGATTTTAAAAGTATTTTGTTATATATACGATCATTTTTTAAATTCCATTCAGGAATGAATATTAATGAGATATGAAATTGATTGGTTTATTTAAAACAATGAGATGGTGCCTTATTGGTTAATTGGTTGTTAATAAAGTATAAAAGTAGAGTTTTTTTAAAATAGTTTTATCTGATGAAGTCCTAGAGTAAAAGGACGAAAACGCATGTGGTTTTTCAATAAAAGCGTTAAAGACATGGTTGGTGTCACTTTCGTGTATTGGACTTGAAACAGTACTGCATTCCACTCTACGGCTTTTTTTGTTTGGATTACTTGGTTGCTAGTGAAAAGCCGCACTTTCTTGGTTTTCTTTGTGACTTTGTGGGAGAGCGGTTTTGCGGTACAAAATCTTCTGTTATGGGTTCGGAAGGACAGGAAGAGATGGGGCAAACTCGCAAGCTCATAGGTCAGTTAACCGAACTGATCGACTTGCTTACGCCCCTATGTCAAAGTTTGGTTCCAGGACGAGGAGTGATGCACTCGGAGGTTTCATTTCATGAGGGGACTAACGGGCAAGCTACAAAGAGGAAAAGGGAGCTCATAGGCGATACTTTGGAAGCCGGCGACCCTGGAGAAATGGAGATGACCAATTTTAACCCCATGAGAACACCGAGGGCTTTGGATATTGGAGAGGAAGAACGAGAACAAAGTTATTATGAAAATACGGACAAGGGTGCGAGGCCTAAATTAAGGCTAAACACCAAAGGTACTGTTTTTCCGAACCACAAAACCACTAATGAGTGGTTAAAGAAAAATTATTTGTTTAATTTTGAAAGTGACATTGAGAACGAGATTAATAATGATGGTACAACTTATATTGAAAAGCTTGATAAACTTTATGAACTAATGTTGAAATTTAGGACGCTAAGGATAGAAAATGCATACTTGAATGAATGTTTAATTAAAGAAATAGTCCCTAAGGGACTTAGGGTTTACAAATACCCTAATAATGTGCAAATAGGGTCTTCGTTTCATGTGAATTTAGTTAAAGCTTTCAATAAATGTGGACTAGAAATTATACAGCTCATTATTGAGGAGAATGAAAACAAATTAACTGTTATTGAAAAAGAAATCAAAGAGCTTGACACCAACATTAAACAAGACCTCATTTTTGGGATCAAACAGGAGAGAGAGAGATATTTTAAAATGAGAGAAGAAATAGATTTGAAATGTGAAGACATCATTAAACGAAAAATGGGAAAGTTAAATAGAGACATAAAAGAATATGCAAGCAATAGTAGTTACCCAAAACCAACAATAATGAATATGAAAGGAAATTTTAGGAACAATTATAGTAACAGGGTTAGAAATGAAGGAAATAGAGAAAGAAAGAATGTTGAGTACAATTATGACACTGAATTTCCATCTTTAGGGGTGGATAATCAAGAGCATTATGAACCTTATAATAGGGAAAGAAATTTTCAGGTGAGGGGGGGGAGAAGGGGGAGGGGGAGACATTATTAGTGAGTACCCTGGTTCCCATTAACAATAGGAATATTGAAGACACTATAAATTTTGAAAACGAATTTAAAAATAATTTCGAAGGATTCACCATTTACAATTTCAGTAATATGATTTTAAGAAAAGAACATTTCGGACTTTTTAGTAAAGGATTGAAATACAACCCAGTGAAAAAAGGAAATGTGACTGGTACAATATTGGACATTAAGTTATTCACTAGAAAAATAAACTTAACTGTTTTAGCTTCCAAAATGGGTATGGAAGGAAATAGAATTGTGACTGAGGAATTGAATAGGAGTTCGGTATTTAACCCACCTTTAGCACCTCAAATAAAAAATTTTGAAAACGTGTTGGAAAAAGAAATTAGAAAATTAGAGATGAAGGATAAGGGTAAGAATAAATATATAACTAACATGAAGAAAGAGGAATGGGAAGTTTTGAATGAAATGATTGAGAATGCCAAGGTAAGGGTGATGAAACCAGACAAAGGGGGAGGAATTGTTATTATGGAGAATACTATGTACGATACCAAAATGTATTCAATTTTGTTAGATGAACGAAAATATTCGGTGGCCTCTAAAAATGAGTTGGTAATAGCATATAAGAAAATTGACATGATGCTTGAAAATCGATTAATGGATAAAGTTATTGATATTAGAACTTATAAATATTTAGAGGTAAAAAAGCCAAGGGTAGCAACAATGTTTGGCATACCCAAGATTCATAAGAATCAATTTAACCCCCCTTTAAGACCAATTGTTTCAGCGGAAGGAGCAAAAATTACCCCATTAGCTAAATATGTAGACAATAAAGTCAAACACCTATGGATGAAAAATGAAATTATTCTAAGAGATTCTTGAGATTTCTTAAGAGAACTCTCCCCAAATATATATAATGAAGAAATAATTTTTGTCACAATAGACATTATAGATCTTTTCTCTAGTATACCGCATGTTGAAGGTATGGAATTATTTGAGGAAAGTGTGTACGATGATAAGAAGTTGTCACACGAAGAAAAAGCAACGGTAGTGACTCTTATGGATTCCATTTTGAAATACAACTACCTAATGTTCAATGGAGAATATTATAAACAGATTTCAGGAGTCTCAATGGGGGCAGCTTGTGCCCCGACCTTTGCCAATATAGTGCTTGGCAAATGGGAGGAGAAATTTATAACCAATTCTGTTTTTAGGCAATATTGGTGCCTTTATCATAGATTTTTGGATGACATAGCGATATTCTGGATAGGAAGTGTGGAAAAGTTCAACGAATTTTTTACTTATATAAATCAAACCACTAATTATCTAAAATTTACTTATGTAATGAATGCAAAAGTTATGAATTACTTAGATGTGGAAATTTATAAGAAAAATGGAAAATTTGAAACTAAAGTGTTTAGAAAGGACACATTCTGTAATTCGTACTTACATTATGATAGTTTTCATCCAAAACATTGTAAGAAAAATATTATAAAGGGCCAATTTGTGAGAGGCTCTAGGATGACAAGTGATGAAGATGATTTCCATCAAGAATGCAATAAACTGGAAACAATGTTTCTGGAGAGGGGTTACCCGGCGGAATTTGTAAGTGTAATAAGAGATGAGGTTGAGAAAGGTAGAAAAAATAAATTTCAACCAATAAAAGGAATAAAAGAAGTATTGAATGATGGCCCAGGTAACAAGATAGTGAACACAAATGAGAATGTAAAAAGGTTAATTATGGAGTTTAATACTTTAAATAAAGAGGTTAAACAGATATTCAAGAGGGAATGGGATAGATTTGCTGCCATCACAGATTTAGAAGAGATTAAGAATATGACATTACAAGTGACTTACAGGAACCCCCCTAACATAAAGAAAAAATTAGAAGGAAATGGAAAATATAAAAAGATTGGGGAAAACAACAAAGTGGGAACATTTAAGTGCGGGAGATGTGCACAATGTCCATACATTATGAACAGGGAAGAAATGTTTATAGAAAGTAGAAAGAGATTAATAAAAAGTAAGGACAGAATTAATTGTAATACCCAAGGGGTAGTTTATTTGGCAGTTTGTCAAAACTGCCAATCGTTCTATATTGGAAAAACGGAAAGGGTCTTTAAAAGACGTATATATGAGCACATATATGATATTGGAAAAAGAAAAGAAACTAACGCACTATATAGACACTTTAAAAACTGTGAAGGAGCAAAATATTTATTTTTTGGGTTGGAACAAGTACAGCAGGATGTTAGGGGAGGTCTGTGGGAAGAGATTATAGAAAGTAGGGAATTGTGGTGGCAGGTCTATTTAAATGCTTGTAAAAGACCTGGACTAAATGAAAATTTATCTATAGGACCAATATTAAAAGTGAAAGCGAATAAAGTCTAAGTCACATTCACTGGGTTGTTTGGTTTCTATAATTTTGTATATAAACATTAATTTTAAGGATTTTTAAACAAAATTTTATGTATTTATTTATTTATTTATATATATACATTTAATTTTAATATAATTAATTTATATAGATATATTTAATGGACATAAGAAATTGATAGGTAGGAATCATATAATGATTACAAAACACAACAACACACATACAAAAAGTGAAAAACAGATTAAAGTTTGAATTAACATGTTATATAGTTTCTTGACACTAGACGGGGTACAGGACCAAGGTTTTAATGCTTGCGAAATTTTGCACAGAAGTTATTATGGTACATGACTATCATGGTTAAATTTTAAATAAATGAACTTTCCCAATGATGTATTACACAATGTCAAACTAATTTTTAAAAAATATCCAAAAGATAAATTGATTTTAAAAGTATTTTGTTATATATACGATCATTTTTTAAATTCCATTCAGGAATGAATATTAATGAGATATGAAATTGATTGGTTTATTTAAAACAATGAGATGGTGCCTTATTGGTTAATTGGTTGTTAATAAAGTATAAAAGTAGAGTTTTTTTAAAATAGTTTTATCTGATGAAGTCCTAGAGTAAAAGGACGAAAACGCATGTGGTTTTTCAATAAAAGCGTTAAAGACGTGGTTGGTGTCACTTTCGTGTATTGGACTTGAAACAGTACTGCATTCCACTCTACGGCTTTTTTTGTTTGGATTACTTGGTTGCTAGTGAAAAGCCGCACTTTCTTGGTTTTCTATATATAGATATAGATATGTATGTATATATCTGTTTAGATATAAATTGATATATACACACACACACACACACACACACACACACACACACACACACACACACACACATACATCTACATGTACTAATACATTTCCTGTACTATTGGCATGACTGTGCTGGATGATATGTTTGTGAAAACATCAGGGCTATGTATGTCTGACATGGCTTAGTGGTAAATCACATCGGCTATGGTGTGCAGGGTTCTGGGTTTAATCCTTGCAAAGGCTATTTTTTGTTGCTGGGCAGAACAAGGGCCATTGGATACAGAGTGATTAAGGCACTTTTAAGCAGTTGCAAGCAGGTTTGCGTGGGTTTGCGTGGAGGTAAGCACTGCTAACTTCTGGTTACAGTTTCTTATACTCAGTTAGCTTCTGAATTGCTTAACGTGTTACACAAATAGGCTTAAACCCACTTACTGCTGCTTAAAAGTGCTTAATCCTGCTTACCCCCACGCTAATTTATTTAAAGGAAAACAAAAAGGATTGATAGGAAAGTGGTGGAAAAGTGGCACAAAGAGGGAAAGATAGTAGGGAAAATAGCTAGGGGTGTGCAGGAAGGGAATAGGGAAGGTCCACAGCTGCTCATTTCTTCTACAGCAACAGCTGTCCATATACACTGAATTTGGACACTCATACCCCTGAGAGATGGGTGAGAACAACAATAATATGTTAAGCCAATTAGACCAGATTACATGTGACCAGTGGACACTTGTGTGAAATGGACAGCTATGTCTGGGGCGAGATTTTTTTTTTGGGAACAGAAGGCCCTTTTGGGATGTTGGGGAGGGATAGTAGGTATATTTGGGGAGGTAGGTTGGGTAGGTTAACAGAAAAGACAGACAAGATGGATACCGGGGCAGTATATGACACATGTGGGGGGTAAACACCTTGATGGGGAGGGGTGTTTGGAAATCCGGAGCCCATGAGCCCCCTAGTGGAAACAGTGGGACTGAGGTCTCCACCCATGGGCAGTCACCACTGCACCTTCACTGCCCTGAAGGTGGTTGTGCTGGGGGTGAGTCAGAGAGCCAGACCGACCCACTAGTCATGATACATGGCCCTCGAGCTGGTGTAGCAGATCTTCAACCTCCCTGCAGAGCTTGCTATGCACCACGAACCAGACCTGGTGACAGGTTCCTGTCTGCACCCACTCCCAGGGGGGTTAGCCCCATCCCCTGAGGCTGTCCCACCCAAAGGTGGTGCATGACTAATGGACAAGGAGGTCCTGGGTTGGGCCCCAGATGTGCTGGTGCCCAGTGCCATGGCTAGCTGAGGTGGGACAGGTGGGTCTGCTGGGGCCAGCTTTCCCATAAGTGCAATGGTGTTTAAGTTTTATCAGTATATGTGGGTTAGTAATAGTCAGCACATGCCAGGGTTAGGTATGACAGCATGCATAGATATTCCCATTAACCCACACACCAGATATGGAACAGTTGCATAGCAAACAGAACACATGCATATATGGGACCACAGTGGTACTTACAACAGCATGCAGGTACATTGATGGAACCATGCCACCATTGTGGGAGTATTTCAACATAGCGCATGCATAGAAACAGATTTACATAATTATCGAACAATAGGACATCTGTCTCAACATTAGAGTTAAGTCAGCACATACCAATTGAGTTGGGTATTTAGTTTATTGTTGCAGATATGGTGGGGCGAGAGAAAGATTTCAACTAACTACTAGTATAGTCCTGTAGTTCACATTACTTTCCTAGTCAGTGCTGTTATCTGTACCTTACAAGTATTAGTACACTACCCTATTGCCTTACTTTGGACAGTGTTATGGCTGTCAACAACTATATACATGAACTGGTGTTACCTGCAGTATACACCTCTTACCTGGTATACCTGTGGAAGAATTGCTTGTTAACACTAGCTAACTGTTTCTACACATACTCCCAGATTCTAGGTTGATATTATGCACATACCTGTCCATCTCTTTTTGCAGAGACTCTGGGCATATCTTGACCACATGCAGGTGAACTGGGACATATTTCTACTATTGCCCTCTTAAACCTTTAGTGAATTGTACAATGACATGCTTGTTTTCAATGACATTTTTCAAATATGTACAGGCATGACAGTCAGTTATATGACATGAAATGCGGTCTACATGTCAGAGATTAGCACACTGATATGCCAGGGGGACAGGGTGACAGCTGGCAGATATGGGCCAATTTACTGAACATTCTGGACATATCTGTACAGTTGTGTGGTATGATTCTGTATGTAGCCTACTACCACTCGCAAGATTCAGACCATGGCTGTGTCTGCTAAAAATAAAACACTGTCCATTACAGTTGTGTGTGTGCTATATATACATTGCTGTGTATCTATTATCTGATTTCTGTCTATAATTCTCCTGTGGTTTTACATTCTGACATTGTATTACAACACTGTTATACAGAATTTCCTAGACAGTTATATTATGTAGCACAGTGTGGGTGACAGTGATGAGTAATACCTTATTATTCAGAGCAACTGCAACACTAACAGTGCCATACAATACCATAGGACTATAGGTTCATAAGTTCATAGGTTGGTACTAGGCTATCAGCCCTAGGGCCTATACAAGCCTAGCCATAACAATTCCCTGGCTATTTCTTCCCACACTATTTACTTCCCTGGACCCCTGTCTAGCAGGGTGACTGATGTGATCCCCGGGGTGAATTTCCTTTCTCCCATCCATTCGTCAAGGTTCCTTTTGAAGAGGGCCAAAGAGGTGCTCTGCTTGACATGTATGGGCAGTCTATTCCGGAGTCTGGTAAGTCTCTGGGTTAGGAACCTATCCCTCCAGCATGTTTTGTTTATTGTGATGACAAGGTTTAGATCCCTGGAGCGTGTGCCTCTGATGGATTGGGATTTCTTTAAATGTAGCATGTCCAACAGCTCTGGGTTTGACATGGCCTTGTATGTTAAGCAGAGATCACCTCTGAGTAGATGATATACGACAGAGTATAGCTGGAGTTATTTAAGGCGGTCAGTGTAGGGCATCTGCTTTAGGCCTGTGATTCTTTTAGTGAGGTATTTCTGCGGCCTTTCCAGTTGTTGCAGATGTCTTGAGAGGTACATACCAAACGGGGAGTTGTATTCTATAATGGGTCTAAGTACAGTGGGACAATGACCTCCTTTTTTTCTGGATGAAAAGCCCTTAGTG
Organism: Protopterus annectens; assembly: GCF_019279795.1. Lineage (NCBI taxonomy): Eukaryota > Metazoa > Chordata > Ceratodontiformes > Protopteridae > Protopterus > Protopterus annectens. Next base: position 16,946,310 of record NC_056740.1, read on the forward strand.
ATGAGGTGTGCCACATAGAAGGATTTCCTGACTGTTGTGGCAATGTGGTTATCGAAGGTGAGACCACTGTCCACATCTGTCCCTAAGTCTCTTATCACACTTTCAATGTTTAGTGTACTGCCACCTATGTGGTAATTCATGGGTACATGAGTAAACAGTACCAGCACAGGGTATCAATCTTTTATTTCTAGGCACAGTGTTCGTATCTGACTGACCTGTGGGAGCAGTGTTTGTTAGCACTACCTGAATGTTGCCACACAAATTACCAGATTCCACATTAGTATTATGCACAATCATCTCACTCTGTTACTGAACACACTCTGGTCACAGCTTGACAATAAGGGGGTGTAGATGGGTCATACTTGGATAATTACTCTCATAACATTTTGGGGAGTTGCTAGAGTGACAAGTTTGTTCTTATAGATGTCTGACAATCAGTTGTATTTATTGTTTGCTACCTAAATGTTTAAGATCATACCACTAATTTCCCAAAGGACAGGGTAACAGGCAGCCGATATGGGCCAATTTATTTGACATTCTGGACATATCTGTACAGTTGTGGGGTATGATTCTGTATACAGCCTACTACCACTCCCAGCATTTGAACCATGGCTGTGTGTGGTAAAAATACAACAGTTCATGTCTCAGTTGAGTGTGCTATTTGGATTTTGTTGTTTGCCTTGTCACTGTTTTCTGTCTATATCTCTCTCAGTTGTACTATATGCCCTATTGGGATTACACCAGTCATATACAGACATTCCTACACATTTTATTTATGTAGCACAGTGTGGGTAACAGTGCTTACTACAACAATACTATTAAGTGATTGCAAATCTACATTACCATATGATACCAGAGTACACACATGCAGTCCAGCAGTTAGACCTTTATTGTCAGGCTATTATGCTTTTATTTACATGCAACCTATATGAGACTTTTCCTGCCAAATTCTCTGGTGTATGCAGTACATGCCTTAAACAACACATGTTTTATACTGGCAATTAACTTACTACTACTTTTAGATTTATTTCCTATGACAGTACATGCAAGAGTATTACTAACATGCCTCACATCGCAACTGCTCCAGTCAACATCCATGGGCCACCTGGTTCATAGCCCGCTCACTTGCCACTGTGAAAGACATAAGAGGAATATTTAGCCATACCTATCCATAATATACATGAACTGGCAATTATTAAACAGGTAGTGGACTGATACTTACAAACGGCTGGGACCTCCCCTGTCCTCCTAGCATCTTGGATCCACTGATCCAAGAGATTCCCCTTTCACCGCTTCAGGTCAGCATAGTGATGCCTGACCTGCTCACCAGTTCAGGGTATGCCAGTGGTACTGGTTAGGTCAGGGGTGAGATGGTCCCAGGCTTCCGCTTTGTATTGGGAACCATGGTACTGGCCCTGCAGCAGTCTCATGTCATGGTCTTTCACAAAGAGTCCTGCCATGTCTCTGAACTCCTGGATGCCCCAGCACTGTGCCCGAAAGCGCACACCCTCTCCCATTCCAGACATAGTGCCTACAAGGGGAAACTACAACCAGTTATGAGATGTATTCCTGCATGTTGGGTTTAAATAGGGCTGATTTCCCACCCTTTGCCATAATTGGATGGTTTTGAAAAGGCTAAGCTGTGGGCAAACCTGCTTGCCTATGTTTGGGATTGCTTAAAGGGGTATACCAATGGGCAGACTGAGTTAGCTGGCCTACACATTGCTTACACCTACTAAGCTGGGCTGTGCAGTGCTTAGCGTTTCTTGATAATTAAGTTGCATTATATTTGCATTGTGGCATTGAGTTATTATTCAATACATGTTATATATGTGTTTGGTATCCATGATTCATGTGTACTTACACTGCATGGGGTCCTTTTGTTTATTAGGGGATTTCAAACCTTTATTACAATGACACTTCACATCTGGGCTTAATGCAGTACTCCAGTTCACATATTTATGTTATGTAGTAGGTTATACAACATAAGATTGTATATAGATTCCTTTCACATGTTCAGTTTGAATTTCCTGTAGTGAGGGTCTGTTTGGTGATACCTCAATCATATGTATTGCTGTGATGACTTAGTGCTTAATTACTGTGACTATAGTGTGCAGGGTCATGGGTTCAAGACCTGCAAGGGCTGTTTATTTTTTTATGGCCAGAACAGCAGATGAAGCATACAGCATGATTAAGGCACTTTTAAGCAATTTTAAGCAGGTTTGCGTGAAGGTAAGCAATGCTACCCTCCGGTTAAATATGCTTACAGAGAGTTAGCTTCAATATTGCTTAACCTGTATGCACACTGCTTACCCCCCACACAAACAGGCTTAAAATCGCTTACTACTGCTAAAATATGCTTCCTCCCACTTACTACTGCTTAATAATGTCTAATGGTTCTTGGGAAGGTGGTGGATTTGGAAACTGTATGGAGTTATCATTCATTACACATTTTGCCTTCCATATGCATCCCTAATTCCTGTGTACATATACTGTATGGGGCATTTGTGATTATCTGTGGACTTTCTAACATTATGACAATGACACCTCACATCTGCATTTAATGCAGTACTCCAGTTTACAAATATATGTTATAAATATATAAATGTTATAAATATATGTTATCACAGGTTATGCAACAAAATAAATTGATCATACAGTGATATGACATGGAAACTGGATTGTATTTGAGTGGGACTCAAACTGGGAATGACTGCTGGTAAGGTAAATGCTCTGCTCACTACACTATTGCTATACTGCTTCATTTGCATATATCTTGCTTTTTATCTTCTTGTGCTATTTAAGCTGCATTAAACATAGCTAAGTGATGGGCAAACCCCGTGCACTGACGGTTAAATGTAATCTGTTTCATAAAAAAAAATCTTTATATTTAATGTTTTAACTATTGCTCTTGTAAACATGGGTGGATGTTGCTGGGGGTATGCGAACACCTATGAGCAGTCTCGCTCATTCTTATTCATACTCTGCTGTTCTTTATTGCAGGGGCATGTATATTCTGAGAGCTCTGCTCTCAGACACACCCCCTGCACTCGTACATGCTCCATGTCCGTTTAGGAGCTCAGGCAGCGCGCCTTCATTAATATGCATGGCGCGCTGCCGTCCTGCTCCTAAACAGCCACTGCCATGCAGGACTAAGCTAGACCTGCACAGAAAGATAGTGAATCCGGGGGATTATCCAGCTCTTTTGTTAGGTTTTGTAACCTTTATTAGTTGTTATGAAATGTCCTTGTTCTCTTATTTGCATGTCGAACAAAATTAAAGAGGGAGGATGTAGATCAGTCTATATATTGAAGCTAGTCAGCCACTGTAGTCAGAGTGCATATAAGTTACTGAGCACGTGCAAGATTAGTGCCATTTTTATATAATCATTCAGTGTGAGTGCAAGCTTCAGTGGAGATAAACATGTGTGTTAGAAGTAATGATGCAGTCAGTAAGCATATGAAGTTCGAAGTATATGTTGCAGTTACTGCTCCTGATGTGTTTATGCACAGTAAAAGACTTGAACCCATTTCATGCCTCAGTGTCTCATTTGATTACACAAGACATGTGACACCTTGTATGCTAGGCACAGGCCACCACAGGTGACTGCTCTTTTTATGTAGGTAGTGTTCCCATTATGGTCTCCTGTGTCCTATCTCTGAGTCACTTGGCAATCCAGTGGGTGATGTAGGGGTTTATTCTTAGTTTATTTAGCTTTTCTACCTTGCTGCAGTGGTATATTTTGTCAAAAGTCTTATCCAGGTTGAGGTACATGGAGTGTGCCATTTTACCTTTGTCCACTGGTTTGGTGACCTTTTCAATGAAGTCCACCAGGTTGCGCAAGACCTACTCTTGACAAATCCAAACTGTGACTGTTCTAGTGTGTGGAAATTCCCTTTGTCATTATTGATTAGTTCCATAATAAGTCTTTCCATAGTCCTCTCTTATGCAGGGTAATTACTGTAGCTGTTCTCCATTCACTTGGTGTAAAACTTGTATAGAGGTAGTGTTGTTAGGGGCATGGCTAAATTATGCTTCATACTATTTAAGGTGCATCCATGGATATTGTCAGTACCTATGTATCAATACAGCATTTTTAGCTTTTGATAGCTTTTTCTGAACATGGTCTTGTTTAATATCTGGAGGTGAGTCATTTCAGGTATACTTTGAGGTATAAATAGAGGGGAGATAGATGTAAAGCTTGAGTTGAATTGCTTGGCCAGTAGGTTGGTTATATCTTCAGTCTCAGTGTGGGCAACTCTCACAATCAGCTCAGTGCAATGCTGCATTGTGCTTCTGAGTTTATGAACATAACTAAAAAATGCCTTATAATTGCCTTTGGCATGGGTCACTATTGCAGCTTCAAACTTGGCTTTGGTGGATTTTTTAAATCTCCTGAGTTGTTTATTTATTTCAGTGATGAAGTCTGTATCATTTTGAAAATTACTCTTTTTACTTTTCGTCAAAATTATCTTCCTTTATTGTAAAGCTTGTTGATATTATAAAGCTCAATAATCACCAAATGAAAAACAAAAAAGAGGAATACCACTGAAAAAAAATGTAAAAACAGCTTTAATCATGAAAGGTTAAGTGCTTTCGACCTTACAAGAAGATCTTCCCCAGAACAAATAATTTACATCCAATAGTTAATTATAATGGCATAATAGTGCTCATACAAACAGAATGTATGAACACTACTATGCCATTAAAACAAGAATGTTGACAATGCATTAGAAAAACATAGTTCTTTATACCAGAGTCACATTAAATTATTTTTTGTTGTTATTGACCATGTACCGGATAATTTTAATGGGGACAGGGAAGCAGAGTTAGATTATAGAGAACTTATATGGCAAGTATTGTTTATTGCTTGTAATCCTCCTGGTTTGAATCCTGGTGTTAACTAAAAAAAAAGTTTTATATGGAAAATGCTGTTATGACAAATGTAAATTAAGTTTCATTATTTTTTTTGTTTTTAGATATGATCTGAATGCAGGAACTAGTTATCGGTACAACTTTTTTATGAGATTTGTAAGAATTCTTTAAGAATGTTTATGCAATTAAATAATTAGTCATTTTGATTGGTTGATATTTAATTACTTGAGGTATATAATTGAGTTTTATTTTTGTGTTTCACTTATTGGAGGCTCGTTTGAAGTAGTTTTTCAGTTTGTTGATATTATAGTTTAGGGGTTTTGTTTCTGGGGTTTGCCCTGCACTTGTTTCTACAGGGTACAGCTGCATCTATGCATCTGCTTACATGCTGGTATAGTGTGCTGATGCTGTGGAAAACAATACATTATCCCCAAAATAAAGAAAGGCACAAACAGAAAGGACAACAAACATGGTTCATAATAATTTATATAGGCTTTGCACAGCTGCTACAGTGCAAGCTCCAGAAATCAGCATGATTCATAAAGGATCAGAGGTGGTTATGGTCCTGTCCTGCACTATAGTGCACTGCAGTCTGTGAATTATGCTAATTGATGTACCACACACTGAGAGAGATGATTACCACTTGTAGTATACATCAGGATGCTGCAGTTATGGTTTACTACTTAGTTCCTTTAAGCAATAGGTACATTCTTATGTTTAGTTACAGACTGTTTTTTATCATTGCACACTGTGATCCATCTAATTGGTAGTTTAAATATTCATACATATTCTGACAGAACCTCTACTGACACTAGGTTATACATATGTATGACATTTATCTTCCCTTTCATCTTCTCCCTACTTTATATACTGCACTCACTAGTGACCAAAAGATATGCCCAAAATGCTCAGATACTATGGATATTGCAGCTGTCAATGTTTGTTATAGTGCTAATAGACTTGATTGCACTATGGTAAGTAGACACAGGAGTTTGAGAAAAGTGCATGGCAATAAAAAAATGAACAAACACAAAAATATGTCTAGTTCCAATCTCATCACCATGAGTGTTGAGGAAAAAAACAAAAAAAAAAAACAAAGAAACTAATGGTCCTAAAACTTTGTTGACGAGCTCAGTCACAATATTTTCCAAAAATCATGAAACCCAGGTAGTGTTCCAATACAACAAGCCTTTACTTGTCACAGACAAGCAATCCTAGTAACAAAAAAAAATCAGAAATATTTTAACAACGTTACAAATATCAGCTTTTATATACTTAAAAGTAGGTGTGGAAAATGTACATATTGTTTAATTTTAAACCAGCCTATTCAAGGCAAATAGTATAAATTGGCCCAAAAAACTACATTTTAGAACAGCAGGTATTCACCCCCACATACTACTACTGATTAGATCAAACTAAATCCTAGTTAAGGAAAACACTATCTATCTATTTGAAACCCACACTCCAAAATCACTTATTAAGGAAAGCATAAAATAAACATAAAAAAACTTTTAACTAAAATCGCTTTTGGCTACCTAATGCAATAAAGCCTTCATCAGGTCTGTGACAAGAACTAACACTATAAATATAAAATACATCTGTCTAATAATATTGTCTAGTAAATATCCATCCATATGTATTAGTGTGCATAAAAAACTAAGTAATTAACAGTTAAGAAAATGTTAGTGCTTTGCAAAAAAAAAAAAAAAATGTCAGGACAGTTTTCATGTTTATAGTCCCAAAACATGTTTATACAATGAAAACTAGTAGAAAAAAACAAGCAAAAGATACAGAAAACAGTGGATGAAGTACACTAGTAATGTATAAAAGTGTGCAGGTGTGTGCATGAGTGTGGATGAACGTTCAGCAGTATGGTAAAAAGGGTATTATACCCATACTACATAGTAGTAGAGTGTCTGTATCTTAAATTCAGCAGGTGGTAGCTGTAATACTGAAAAAGTATATAGGACAATGTGCAATGACTGCCCTGCATTTTATGTGGGTAAGATTATGAATAAACTGAAAAGGAGGATTTCAGGTCATATTTCTGACATCAGATGCAAATGCTAGAGGAATGCCTTATCCAAACACTTATTAGAACATCCCAGATATTCTGGTTTTAAATTTATCATTCTGGACTGTGTGGAGATAGATGAGCTTGAAAGTCAATGGTGTTTTGGAGAAAAAAAGTATTATGCTGTCAGTTGAAATTAAATGCATTCAGAAAACCAGGACTTAACTATTATTGCTCTGTTAAGAGTGTATTGAATTTACTTAAGCTGCCACACAATCTGCAAAATTTTTTTAGGGAATTTTTCTGAGGAAATATTTTTAGTACTAAAGATATACTAAATAATAATAAAAAGTATATGTAGAATGTATTTAAATGTATATATGTATAGTTACTTTAACCTCAATTCTGCTTTGATTAGATTTATTGCATCACACCAGAGATTTAAACGGTAAATTCAAATCACACAATTTTTTCATGCAGCTATTACTATGTAGTATTGGTATAATTTCCCACATTTACGATACTGGTGTATGTTCATTCACACACCTGCACCCTTTTATACATTACTAGTTTACTTCATCCACTGTTTCCTGTATTTTTTTGTATGTTTTTTCTACAAGTTTTCATTGCATAAACATGTAAGCTTGTTTTGGGGCTGCAAGCATGAAAACTGTATGACAGTTTTTTTTTTTTTTTTTTGCAAAGCACTGACATTTTTTTGTGAGCTGTTAATTACTTAGTTTTTTATACACACTAATACACATGGATGGACATTTACTAGAAGATATTATTAGAGAGAGAGATTTTTATATTTATAGTGCTCTAATTAGATTATATTTATGGTTAGGTAGTTATGTGTTTTTTTCTTGATTTTAGTTCTTGTCACAGACCTGGTAAAGGCTTTATTGCATTAGGTAATTGAAAGTGATGTTACGTAGTTAAAAGTTTTTTTTTTTATTATGTTTTTTATGCTTTTCTTAATACCTGATTTTTGGAATGTGGGTTGCAAATAGATAGGTAGTGTTTTCCTTAACTAGGATTTAATTAGATCTACTTGGTAGTAATGTGTGAGAGGGGGTATTTGTTCTAAAATGCAGTTTTACAGGACAGTTTATACTGTTCACCTTGAATAGGCTGGTTTAAAATTAAGCACATTGCCACACCTACTTTTAAGTATATAAAAGCTGATATGTTTAACATTGTTAAAATATTTCTGATTTTAGGTTAGTGAGGATCGCTTGTCTGTGAAGAATAAAGGCTTGTTGCTTTGGAACTCTACCTGGGTTTCATGATTTTTGGAAATTATTGTGACTGAGCTCATCAATAAAGTTTTAAGACCACAAAAGTATATGGCAACACACAATGAGTTTTCTTAGTATGGTTGTCATACTCAAGGACAGTTTATAAATATTTCAACCTTTAATGATATGTCTTTGGAGTAGACCACACTGGATATAAAGTAAAATAACTGATCTGGTACTGTTATATAGTTCACAATGGTGGGGTCTGTGTAGCATCACTCTCTGTGAAGCAACACAGACAGTGGTTGGCTTACTGTCTTGTTCTAGTCTAGATGGCTTCCAATGGAGGCTGTGCTGCAGCAATACATGTGTACACACAAATATATAAATTGCATAATGGTTCTTTGCTGTTGTTGATGCTCTCCCCATGTTGCTCCACATACTAATAACTTTCATGGGTGAGGAGGGACACAACCTTTATTTTTGTGAAGTCATTGCACACTGTACTCTCCTGTCACCCTCTTGTACACACAGTATTCTCTAGGTCACATGTTTGTGAAAGATGAAAAGTAACAGGGAACTTCATTTGCATATTTATTCAGCACCTGGATTCTGCTTGACATGGAGTAGTTTATGTACATATTCCTAGAATTTAGTTGAATAATGTGATCTGCACAGAGCTTTGGTTTATAGCTTGCCTTATGCACCAGCACCACACAGTTACAGATGGCATCTTTAAATTCCGCTTACCAACTCTTTCTAAGAAGTCAAGCAATCAAAAGCCATCTTTAAAACCAGCCAAACAGCCCGAGGCGCATTGTTGATCACATTACCACATCCCAAGACCATTAGGATGCCCCATCAAAGCTAAATCTTAACCCACTCATCCCACATAAAAAGTCCTTAAAATCAAATCAAATTAAAAAATAAACTTCCAAAGGAAAAAAAATAATAGAAAAGCATGCTGACCTATAGGAGATTGTCTTAAAGCAGTCATGGCACATTACTGCTACAGAAGGCAACAGCTTTGCCCCTAGCAAATCATGAAATAAAGACCCCCCCTAATGTAAGCTAATATTGTTACATATCAACCATGCATCAAAAACCCATCTAGTATCAGTAATGCACTTGCAAAATCTCCCTATTATAAAAACTAGTACAGTACTGCCACAAAATGGAAAATTATTGCACAGAATTTTTCTAAAACACAGAATGTCAGACATTTATTATGCTCAGGTTACCATAAATTCCATCTATGTATCTGTATATATATATATATATATATATATCCATTTGTGTTTCTATCTCAGTTTATCATAAATTCCATCAATCTATTTATCTATATGTCTATTTACTTAACGTTATCATAAATTCCATCCATCTCTATTTATCTCTCTCTACCTGTACTGACATAGTGTTGGCTACTGAGGCTGCTGAATTAGAAAAACACACTGCTGTGGAGTCACATGACATTGTTGCTATGTGCTGAAGATGTATCAGGAGGAAAAGCAGAGGATTACTACATGAGCACATTAGAAACAACTGCCTCTATTGAATTCTAAGGCTTGTTTTTTCTTCAAGATGGCAGATTCCTGTTTTACTGAGTCAAAGGTGACTGATCTAAGGAAATCTGTAGGGAAAAATAAGGCTGGGAGCTGTCCCTGCAGTACCAAGTTGAGAGTTGGAAGTTATCCTACTTGTGTTAAAGGTTGGACTTCATTCTGTTTAGGGTATTAGAACAAGATTGACACCCATTGTAAATATTGTTGGATTATACCAGAATACTGAAACTATATGTGTTAAAACAAACATTACAAATTGTGAAAAAAAGCTTGGAAAGGTTGATTTGTATCTTATGAGAGCACTTATTGATGTAAAACTGCATTTTTTCTTCCTCATTTTTGTGCAACTACAGTAGTTCGTTAGTTCTTCTTAAATATTGCTTTAACTACAAACTAACATCGAGACAATATTTCTGTGGTTGGAACTATAAAATAATTCTACATTGATAGAGAATTTGGGCAGAAAACAGATTTGTACAAACTGTCATTTTTTAAGCTATCTAAAAGTGCTCTGCCTGAGTTTCTTTTTTTCCCCATACCAGAAAAACAATGTCATTTTGTAAAACTGTCTAGAAAGTGCTCTGCGATTGTTTTCCTCATCCAGAAAATGCAACCTTCTCTAACTGCTTAACATACCAAAAGAAGATGCAGCTTTGCATAACTATGAATATCCTGTTCTCAGATGATGATTTATTTAGAAAAAAGTCCTCATGACAGCTTGAAGGGCTACCTGAAGGAAGACTAACTGAGAATGTGAAAACCTGGTATCCATATGATGAAATTCCTTGTGGCAGTTTGAAGGAAATCCAACATCCTGGATCTGTGCAAAAAACAAACAAACAAACAAACAAACAAACAAATAAATACATAAATAAATAAATAAATAAAATAAATTAAAAGAAAAGAAACTTCTTGAAGCCCTAGTTCAGATGAACACAGCCACAGAGCAACATCTACTCCTCATGTAGCAACAGGTTGCTGCTGTCATGAACTAGCAGCCCACATGCTGAATATCACGAGAGATGGCGATCCTAAAGAAACAAAGCAAGGAAGATTATGTGGATTCCTACCTGATGGCTTTCAAAAGCTACAGTTGACTGAGGACTTGCTGAATGCCTATTTATGACTTAAATTATACAGATGCTTAGGACTAACAAAAACTGAACTAATAAATATTGGCAAGGGGTGAAGCTTCAGCTATGACTAAGTCTCTTAAGTTTCATATCTGGACATGAGATATGTACAAACTGGAATGGTAAAAATGATTGATGATGCAAAGTGTGGCTAGAAGAGAAAAGTGACTACTTTCCTGATCTAAGTATTTTTTTGCTGTTTTTACCCGAGAGACCTTCCTTTTCTTACTTTGAACAAGTTTAAACTGCTTTATTACCTGTTTTTTGCATTGTACATTATCTGCACTTAAAGTTACATTTGGTCGAAAGTTTGTTGTTAAATTTAACTGCTGGGGCTACCCACTAAAGTGAGCTAGCCTGTGTAAGTGATTTATTACTGTTTTTCCTGCATTTCTGTGTACTTTTTAACCTAAAAAACAAAAAAACAAAAAATATCCTTGTTTTCCCGCCTTTCTTGACTAGTTTAGACCAGTATACAGGCTTTGCTGTATTCTGGACTGTGGTGTAGTTCCTGTGTTGTCCATTGCCTTACTTGGATAGAAGGAAGTTTCTTTGCTCACCAGTGGGAGTGGGGAGCCTTGAGCAGCCTATCTATCCCTGAAGGAGTGACCTCAGCACAAGAGCTTGTAGTAATTGGTCGTTTTGGACCATTTCCAGCTCTTTTGAAGTTCCCTGTTTAAAATCCGTGTTTGCGCGGCTTTGCTCGATTGTGCGCATAGCGCAGCACCGGTTAAATAGGCTTAAACTATTCCTGGCTCCGCCAAGTCTGCACTTCAATTTTTGCCTTAAGAAAGCTCTACTTTCAACAAAATCAGTCTATTCACTTTATCATAAGCCTAGCACTTGCTCCTAAAACCTTTCTTTTAAGTGAAGCACCCTTAAACTAACATAAGCACTACATCCACCTACAACCCGTGCTAATACCCACTTCCCTTCAAAGTCCTCTCTCTGACCCAGTTACACATCACCCCCTTATACTATTCTGGCATGTCGAGTGGTATATTACTGACGTCCTCTCCAGTTCAGCTGGTTAATCTGGGAATACCTGAGACAATGTTACAATTGCCTCATGTACACAGACAACCCTCTCCTCCTCCCAACAAACACAAACACATGTGAGAGATGCAACTATATAGCCAAACTGGAGGCTGAACTCTCTCAACACAGGACTAGCAAGACCAGACAGGAGGAGAAGGTAACCACACACACAACAAACCCAGTCTCACATAAACCAACCACAACTGCAAACCAAACACATAGTAACACAAAGACATACTCGGAGGCTCTAATAAAAAACTTACCAAAACAACAGAGGCTCCCAAAGCAGACATCCAAGAAAACACCACCTCAAAACTCTGCACAAGCAACACATAGTACACAAAGTCAGTGTGCCAAACAATCACAGCCCTTAAGACGAAACACCATGCCAGATACACTAGTAATAGGTGACTCTATCGTCAGATACACTGACGTCCCACTTACCAGGCTGAACAAGGAGAGGGTAATGGTGAGCTGCCTGTCGGGAGCTAGGATCTGCCACATAACACAAGCACTCAGGTCACTCCAAAGTAAGTACAAATATGACTCCATCATTGTCCATGCCGGCGTGAATGACCTGAGACATACCTCCTTGGACTACATGAAAAGAGACATAGAGGAGCTCTCTGATTATGTAGCCCAGGCCGGTATGACCCTGACCCTGAGCAGTATCTTGCCCTCACCAAGAATGATGCCACAATACAAAGACAAGATGATCAGCTTTAATAATTGGCTCAATTACTGGTGTCATTCTAGGGGGATCCAATGTCTGTCTGCTTGGGATGACATGCTGGATAAGCCACGCTGCTTCACAAGGGACGGCTTGCACCTGTCACCACTGGGCTTCCGGATATTGGCTAAGGCTCTTGCCACCCCCATAGTGCCTTTTTAGGCAAGGCTCAAAAGACAAACCCACCACCTTAGAAAACAATAAAGGAAAAAAACTAAGGGTAATGCTGCTCAATGCCAGAAGTCTAAATCTCAAGATGCAGGCTCTTGAAGCACTCCTCAGTATGGAGACCATCGATGTCTGTGCAGTAACTGAAACCTGGTTCAAGGCTCCAGAGAGCACCCCAGCCCTACCAGGTTATACCTCGTATCATGCATTTTGGCCCCAAAACCTGGGCCGAACCACAAAAGGAGGGGGAGTGTCCATATTCATTAAAGCACCCACACCTCCAGGTTAGTGGCAACGCACGAAGCATCGGAGACCATCCATGTGCAACTAACCATAGGCAAAACTGCTATACAACTTGTAGCATGCTACAGACCACCCTCACAATCTCAGGAACTCCATTCAGCCTTCCTGAAGACACTGGAGGATATGAATGTCTCACCAAATACCATCATATTGGGAGGCTTCAACTACCCAAACATAGACTGGGTGCATTACTCAAGCCCCAACACCCTAGCCCAAAGGTTCCTGGAATTCATCAACTCAAATGCGATGGAACAACTAGTCACCTCCCCCACAAGGGGAAATAATATACTTGACCTGATCATCACAAACATGGGGACAAAATGCTCAACACTGGAAGTATACCCCTCACTAGTGAGATCAGACCATAAACTAATAACCCTAGATATTCATATCCCACCTCCACCCCCAGCACAAAAGACCATAGTGAGAAACTTCTCAAAAGCCGACTTTACACTCCTTAGGACTGAAATGGTATCCTTCAAGCCCCCTGGGCCAGTGGAAACCACATCCCACACTGCTGAATCCTTCACAAATGCTTTCTACAGGCATCTCCAAGATTGCATGGATCATGCAATCCCAAATAAAACCAAGACCCTTTCCACCAAAAGCAGGCATCCCATCTGGTGGACCCCAGCCATAAACAAACTTTATAACACGAGAAGGAAGCTACTGCAAGACATAGCAAAATCCCATAAAGGGAAGGCATCCCTGATCAGCACTAGCAAAAAACTACGTTTGCTAATAAAATCATCAAAGGCCAACTTTGAGAGAAAAATCGCTAAGGACACTAAAGATAATCACAAGGCCTTCTTCAGTTATGTTAGAAACCTGGGTGGAAACCCTCAGATATGTGCAGAGTTAGTTCATAACGGCAAAAAATACACTGAACCCACAGATATTGCCAACATACTGGCAGACAGGTTCAGTGCAAATTTTTCCCCTCCCTCTCCCCCAAAAGACGAAATAAATATCTCAGCTGAATGCAAACTCCTTGAAATCTCAAATGTCCAAGTGAGAGCTGCCCTCAGCAAAGCTAAAAATACAGCATCCATGGGACCTGACAGTGTTCCGGGTTGCGTGCTACGTGAACTCCTAGAGGAGCTAAACCCGCACATAAGAACACTGTTTAATCTTAGTTTAGATCAGGGACAGCATTCTTTACTTAGGAAAATTATAAACTAATCAGTTAGATCAGTAAGAGTTTTTCTAAATGTTAGATTTCTATTATTCAATATTGATTTCATTTTCCTGGTGACTTGAGCTCTGTTTCTTTATTGGAAATTACTGTTTTATATTCTTAATCATTTTGCTCAATAGTAAATATTTTATTAACTTACATTGTGGCTGATCAATCAGTATTTTTCTTTAGTGATTTGGGAGTGCTTATACTTTATTTAGTAATTCCCAGGGCCAGTCCGAAAGCCTGGCTGCTTAGGTCATTTTCTACTATTTGTTTTAATATTTAATATATAATCTGACACTCCATTAGAATGACACGAAGACACTCTGACTGGTGGCAGCATTACTGTATTAATTTGGGGAAGGGACACAGCTGGAAATCTGTGTCAGGCTTTCCCAAAAGTGTTTGGATGTGTGAGATTTAATTTATTTAAGTGTGAGTGTATCAGAGGTCTTAAACTGGGAGACATGCTCTGAAGTGTGTAATAAGGAGATACAGTAGGGGTGGACAGAAGTATACAGTCCAGTTTTTGTTGTGCCCTTAGGGGAAATTGTGAAATATTACCCCTGTTTAAGTAACAATCTTACATTGGAGTCAGTAATGATAATTGAAGTTCCTTAGTCACTGACACAGAATAGTAAGGGATGTGACATTATTTGGTGGCAGTTCAGTGGGATATTATCTGGACATCATATTAATTGGTGGCAGTGGTGAGATTTTTAATTGGACTTCAGTAGCCTGTGGGTAGTTGTCAATAGGGTGTGCACTCTCAACAGCCACAAAGCAAACATACAGAATCTCAGTCCACCACAGTTCTATTTATTTTTAATTAGTTAGCCTGGGAACAGCAGGCAAGGATGTCAGCAGAAAGCTACAGTAAGCTGACAAAGAACCAGTTGGCCAAGGAGTGTGAACCCAGAGAACTGGTGCATGACAGCCTGACTAAGGAAGCAATGATTTCAGCCTTGGTTACAACTTCAGCCAGACCAGCCATTCAGAGGATATCCAGTTTGGTATTGGGGATGTGCAGCCTGCTAGGAGAGGACAGTCCACCTTTAATTTGGCAGACCTGAAGCTCTGTCTGCAGTTAGAGAGACTGCACCTGAAGGCCAAATGTCTTGAACTGGAATCAGCAGAGAGACTGCACCTGGAGGCTGAGGAGAAACATTGTCAATATGAACTTTAGGTCAAACAACTGGAGGCTGAAGAAAGTGAAAGAATGTGATGACTGAAGACTGAGAAGAAGCAGTGTCAATATGAATTGCAAGCCAAATGACTGGAGACTGAAGAGAGACTGTGGCTGGAAGCCCAACAACTGGATGTCAAACATTTAAAAGTAGAGGAAAATGAGAGAAGTGCTGGCATGAAGTGGAGCTTCTTACCCTTCAAAAGGGTCACTGAGATAATGGGGAAGGGAATAACCAGACCCCAGAAGCTGTAAAGGTCGATGAATATTTTCCTCAATACAGGGACGGGGATGACTTTGTGATAGTTTTATTCATATATTTGAGAGGGTATGTAGACAGTACGACGTTGACTGTGAGTTCTGGGTTCAGCTCTTAACTCCCTTACTCCATGGTAAAGCTGTTCAGACCATGTCAAAATTGTCTGATGTAGATTGTTTGAATTATATTAAAGTTAAGAACTGTCTTCTAGATTGTTTTAAACACCTGAAGCTTATAGGAAAAAGTTTTGTGAATATAGACACAAGGCAGATGAAAGTGTCTGTGATTATAGTGCTGATTTAAGTACTTACTTTTACAGATGGGTGAGTGGTTGTCAGGTCACCTTTTTTGAGGGCCTAGCAGATATTCTGAAGATGGAACAAGCCCTCAGTATTTTGCCTGATGACATGAGAATTTGGTTAGCAGACAGTAATAGTCACCCTAAGCTAAACTAATTAATGTAGCTACAGTGAAATGCAAATATCTGGATATTCTACTCTCTTAAGAGAGTGGAAACTCTGAGGAAAGGTTGGGAAGAAAAGAGAATCTCTACTTAGCAAGCAGAGCACCAATGCTTAAGAAAGGGATACCCAATGCCGCACATGGACATAAGGGAATCCATGGGAGAAGTCTAAACTACTTCAACAGAGTACACCAGTAACAGGGGAAACTACTAGTCCAAGTGCATGGTTAGGGATTAGATGTTTCAAATGTAACCAGAGGGGCCACATATCAGTCAAATGTCCATCAAGGCAAGGTGAGAAACAAAAGGTGATGGAGCCAGCAAGTGGTGATAAAAATCTGCCAGTGATAAGTTGTTTGGAAACAATAGGGGTGCCAATCTACCACCAAAATGTATATCCTATCATAGTAGATGATAAATAGTATACTGCTAAGAGAGACACATTTTCTGATATAACCATTGTGAGGCCTGCAGTGGTTAGAGAAGAGCAGTACTTGCTTGGACAGTCCACTTTAGTCAGAGCTTTGGGAAACACTGCATTCCAAATACCTTTGGCTAGGGTTCATCTTGACTGGGAAAGTGGAAGAAGAAGCAAGCAGGTAGGTGTGTTTGAGGATATTCCTGCAGATGGCCTTATAGGGAATAACTTTGATAATGAAGTAGCTTGTGTACATGCAGTGACACACAGTCAAGCTTGCAGATAGGCATGTAGGTCCTGTAGCCTGGGGGAGACGCAGACAGATCTCATACCTGAAGCTGGAACTGTGTGGTGGCTGTTTCAAAGAAGGAGCTATCCTGTAGCAGTCCATCTGAAGTGTGCCACATCTGCTGGTAGGTACTGATGTTCCCTTGGACACAGTGACTACAAGGATGCAGGTGAGTGATAGTACCCAGACTGACAATGAGGCACAACTGTCAGAAGGTACTAAGATATTGCAA
Organism: Protopterus annectens; assembly: GCF_019279795.1. Classification (NCBI taxonomy): domain Eukaryota; kingdom Metazoa; phylum Chordata; order Ceratodontiformes; family Protopteridae; genus Protopterus; species Protopterus annectens. The sequence goes on from NC_056740.1 coordinate 16,963,401, forward strand.
AAAATTTACTGAAGCTAAACTTAAGAGAAACTCATGGTCAATCACAAAAGAGCTAAGTGCCGTATCTGTTGTAGTCAATGTTGAACGATACTACTATGGTTAGGAAAGTCCATTGGAACAACAATTTTATTGCTATTTTGTGGCACATCACTCTCCTGCTTCAGTCACAACTACAAGAACAATCCATACTGATGCAGAAAACAACCTTACAGATGACAAATGGTGAGAACAAAGTGAAATAAATGCAAGTATGAGATCTGATGGAATTCCTATTTTCCTTATTGTTAACTTAAAGAATGTATTACTGGATACATTGTGTTACCATTATAATACTGCCCTACTAAGAAAGTATGTAGCCCAACACAGAAAAAGCAGATGTTATGCTATTTCGTCAGGGTGGTGCTACTCCATCCAGTTATAGACTGATCAGTTTAAATTTTGTATTCTAAGTAAAATCATTCAAGGTTAGTTAAAGTTTAAATTCTTTCTAAAAATCTCATTTAGTTAAATATACTAAATATGTATTCATACTGGGACCTTTTTGTTTAACCTGAATAGTAATTTTAGTTGGCTTTGTAATTTTGTAAACGACTATAAATTTAGTACAATTTTATTTAATTAGAATGAAATCTCAAAATTGAAAATAAATAAGTATAAAAACGTTGTTATATATTATAACAAAGGAAATACTTTACACCTTTTTCAAATGTATGATCACCATTTGAAAGAACTTGATAGTTTCATAAACTTAGAAACCATGACATTGCTAAACTTACATTTTACAGCCAATTTGTCTTACCTAGTCTTGTGGTCTTATTCATATGTTCTTTAAAGCTGCTTCATCTCTTAGTAGTAAGATTATAGCCCATTGTGGCTTTCTTTGGTTTGTCTCATTCATGAGTATAATAAGCAATTTGTTTTTTAATGAGCCACATATTAAATGTTCTGCAAGAGTTCAGAGCTATTTAGCTATCACATTGTTGAAGTAAGTAGTTTAGAGTATTTTTTGAGGCTTCAGGTCCTATTATTCTATTACTTACATTGTCATTTTAAGAGGGGTGGTTGGGGACAACCTTTGATGTGGAGCATGATGATGTTATAAGAGACAGAGATGTTTGTATCTTGAGCTTCATGTTTCACTTACTGAAAATAGAAGACATAGACCAAGCTTTTTAAACTTCTGACAGATTATTATAATACGTGTGAATTTTCTTTTCCAATTAGACAGATTTGCAAAATTATAGAATTAGTTATTTCCTGATTATATTATACTACTAGTCACTTTAGATAGAATCATCTCTTAATGATTTCATGAGCTGTAATAAATTCAGTTAAGTATGGTTTTTAATGGCATTAGCCATATTATCACTTTTTAAAAGTATGACACTATAAACTCTGTAATCAAAGACTTGATCTTCAAAACATAAGCCACTAGAACAATCATCCACCAAAGACCTCTGAGGGCTACAACTAAGTGTCTTTCATTGTTTAGAAGCTTATAAATGCACATGAAGATAAGAAGTGAGCCTTCAGGATATATACTAAGAATGCAGGTCATAGTAAACCTATCAGTTCTAGTCTGTTTTACCATTTCATTATCAGATTCTAAGTCTACCAAGATAAGGAGGCTTGTCTTTGTTTGCTGACTAATGATTCTGAATGTGTCGTCACTGCTGGCTGCAGGGATAGGGTTGTCCATGGCTATATTACTAACTGTATCACCTGGAGAAAATTGTTATGCTATTCATAGTCTCACTCAGAAATCAGAGACAGGGTAAAAAACATTTCTGCTCCACTTTATTCAGTGAGCTGGTAGCTTCTGTGAAAGGCAAGAAGGTGTGCAACGTGCCATATTTCTACATATATCATTCAAGGAGATCAGCATATATTACAGTTGAGGACCAGTACCTATAGAAATTCTGGAGTATTAGCCACCCTAATGTAACTAATTAATGTAGCTACAGTGAAATGCAAATATCTAGATATTTTACTCTACTAAGCTGAGTGTTTTTCTTGGCTGGAAGAGACTCTTTACAAATATCGAAGAAATATGATGTCCTAGAATACTTTTTAAGTCTTGGTTTACAACTGAAGAGGGTCTCTAAATCAACTGCATTCCCTACACCCAAATTGCACCCACCCCCACTTCCCCTACTTTTATACCTAATCAATGAACACACCTCCCTCCACTATCAGCCAATCACAACAATCAAACCTGCACCTGTTAATTAACCACACACTTTATATTTAACTGCTCCCCTGAGCTTCCACATCCACATTAACCCTTAACATCCATATTTACCAAGACAGGAATAAACACCAACATCAAATACACACATAATGTTTCTCCAACAATTCACATTACAGACCTTGCTCAGTACTACATACCGCTACACATATTATCAAGATCAAAATGTCATCACCATCTACTCTCCCGCAACCTATTCATATCCCCACCCCTACCACTATTTTCACCTTTATTATTTCACCACATCTCTTCAACTGTTCCAATACAGAACTTTTCTCATGTAAATATGTACATTCATAATCCCACACAAACTATGCAAATATGCTAGACTACTTATCAAACTTACCCACCTACTTCTAGACACGCCAACTCAAATTAAATTAAGCAGCGACATATACCCTAACCCTGTCCCTCAATCCTCACAACAAACACCCCTCTCTTCTTGCATCTCATTCAAGTCCAAACATCACTTAACTCCCACATAGTAACACTGATCTTTTAATACTAAACATGAACTTAAAAAGCATACTAAATAAAATTATTGAATTTCATATAACCCTCACCCAATACTCTCCAGATATAGCAATATTAACAGAAACCTGGCTAAAACCACATATACAAGATTCTGAAATCCTAACCCATGGATATAACATCCACAGACTTGACAGGACACATAAGAGATGTGGCAGCACAGCCATAGTTTATAAAGATAATCTCAAACTAGAATAACTAGGAAGCAACCCCACAGATCCCAAGAACTCCAAAATTGTAATTTCTGCCTCCATATTAATTCTAATAAACACATCATTATCATAGCCATTGGTACAACCCCTGGCAACAAACCAACCACTATAGAAGACCACCTTTGCTGGTATGAGACAACATTTAGCCAGGAAGCCATCATAATGAGGGATTTCAACATAGATTGGTTAACCTGCTCTTATAAGAATCTATCCAACTTTATTAATCTCCATGGTTTCTGTCAAATAATACAATCCTCTACCAGGTTTGATAAACACAATAAAAAATGATCAATACTAGACTTGCCCTCAGAAATAAACTCTCCCTTTGTCACTAATCTAGCTTCCTCCCTGACAGCCTAAGTGATCACCTACTCACTTACTTGATTAGGCAGTGAGTATGCCCACCAAAAAAAATCATATAGAAACAGAACCATAACAGAATAAATTTCTCCCCTGAAACCTTTAAAACCCTCCTGCAACAATGTAACCGGGCCCCTCTGAAACACCTCTACCTAAACTCGGCTGTTCAGTATTTTAATGATAAATTCATCAGTATTCTAAACAATCTACCCCCAAGAAAAATCCATGCTAAATCCAAACATATACCATGGCTCACTAATAACACCAAGTAACTCCTCAATCAAAGGGATAAAGCCTGGTATAACTTTACTGACATCAGAAAACAAACTTCACTTCTCAATTATCGTAAAATGCATAACCTCACCAAAAAGCAAATTAAACATGACACAAAATTATGCTATATAACTATCCAATGAAAGCACCAAAATAACCCACAGAAATTTTGGGGAGGCATAAATGTATTGCTAAAACCAGGTCATTCCACAACCCCAGCTCCAACAACAGCAAACTCCACTGACACTGTTGCCTCCCAATTTAATTATCACTTTGTCAACTTTATTCTATCCCTAGTAAAAAAACAACCCCCCACCCTTCTACTTATACCTACAAGGTCAATAGAAAATCTCAAATCCTTCTCTATAAAACCAATACAAACTAACACCATAAGAAAACTTCTTTCTAAATTTAAGCTGTCATCCCTCACAACAGACCAACTTCCCAATGAATTTCTGGGATTAGCAGCAGATGCCATCTCTTTCCCTATATCTCTCCTAATCAACTGGTCCATTACCAAACAATATATCCCTAAGCACTGTAAAGGCTCTTATATTATCCCTCTGCACAAAGATGGCTCATCTACTGAGTTCACAAACTACAGGCCTATCGCTATTCTCCCCCCATCACCAAGATTCTTGAAAAGTGCATCCATACACAACTACTCAAGTATCTGCTTAGCAATACCTCCTATCCACATCCCAACATGGCTTTCAACCAAAACATAGCACCACTACAACTCTTGTTGGTTTTACTAATTCTCTATACCAGCTCAGACATTCCAACCAGCTCATCTCTTCTATCTTTCTTGATATATCAAAGGCTTTGTGAGACAGTTTCTCATCAGAAACTGCTCAATGAGCTTGCCTCCTTAAACCTTTCCCATTTAGCTCTCCCCTGGTTTCTCAGCCATTTATCTGACCAACAACAGGCAATCAAGTGGCAAGATGAACTTTCAACCCTTTACCTGTCTCTATCAGTGTGCCTCAAGGCTCAGTACTCAGTCCACTGCTCTTCACCATTTTTACCAAACAAACTCTACTCATCCACTCAACATGCAACCATCATTAAATACGCAGATGACTCCTCACTCATACATTCAGCTCCCTCCCTTCCAGAGCTCCTACAAACTACCCACCAAGCTTTTCTTGACATTGAAAGCTACCTCTCTGACTCCTAACTTGTTCTCAATCCTAATAAAACAAAAGGCATGCTCTTCACTAGTATCAAAACACTGGACTTCCTTCCACCCTTCACCAACTACTCCTCTAATGAAACTAAAATCAAACCTGTTGATCACACCAAGCTCCTTGCTGTCACAATTGACAACAATCTTAGATTTGACAAACACTAAGCTATAGCTATCAAAAAGGTCCACATTAAACTAGACTCACTCTACAGAGTAAAGCCTTTTTTAATTGACTCTACCAAACTTTCCATATCTAAAGCTCATCTACTTTCCACCCTGCTATACACCTCAGCAATTTTCATGAATCTCAGAAAATCTGACTTAAATAAACTGGAGTCCTGTTATAACAAAATGGCCAGATTCGCTACAAACCTCTCTTAAAGATCACACCATTGCACTGCACTACACCAACTAAAATGGATGTAATTGCCTAATGTTTTATCATTCAACCAATTAACTTTCACCCATACTATCTTTCACCATCCAGACATCTGCCCTGCACTCAAGGACATAGTTCAACCCTACTCCAATTGTAGATCCCTAAGATCAACTAACAAAGTCCTACTAAAAGTAATCAAATCCAGAAATAGCTATGCGGATTCCCTGTTCTCAAACCGAATATCCAAGTCCTGTAATTCAATTCCTCAAACAACACTTAATACTACCAACACTTCCAAATTCAAACCACTACTCAAGGAACACCTAACCAATAACTGGCTCTGCTCCTATACTAAGCCAGGCTGAACATATATCTCTTCACCTAGCATACTTCCATGCTATACCTCTTTTTCCTAATCTAAGTCTATCTACTTATACCCAGCTTCCTCCCTTTTTGCCCTTTTTAATCTTTCAAGTACTTAATCACAAGGGTTCTTAACTAGTCTATGACAAGATTTGATTAACTGCCTTCAGTAAATTCTGACAATGATAGTCATACTCTTCTGGAGTAATACTCAGTTGTATGTTTTTGCTTAATTCTTGACACCACTGAAGTCCCCCTAAAGGCTTGTTACTCAGTTACCTAATAGTCAAATTTGTATCCCATTGTGATATATTATTCATGTTAGCTACTTTCAGAAACAATTTGTCTGTTATATTCTAAGTCTTTCATATCCAGACCTTTTATGTTTATATAACATAGTGTTTATAATTCTCTTAACTATTCCTGTAAGTGTAATAACATTATTTTTTGTTTTCTTTTTTGTAATAATGTTTTATTGGCGCTTTTGTCCCCCATACCTCTCAACCTCTAAGAGCAAGAAAGCTGGAAAAAGCCATCAAAAATGGGGGACAAAGGCCCAAAATAGGGACACTTTTTAAATATTGCTCTTACAAACTTAGAAAATTGATAGAATTACAGGTTTTGCATTAGCATGACTTTTCTGAAGGGTATGCAGTTTGAACCTCAAATTTCTGTCATTATTTTTTTACTTTAACCCTCAATGATTTCCAAATGATTTGCCAGAAAACCACAATTTTATGAGAAATGGACCAAAAATATGAGGCAAAAATCTGGACATACTGCAAAAATCTGTACAGTTGAGAGGTGTGGAACTTCGATGAAAATGGGCCAATGGCTCAGTCAGACTTTCCCCATAAACAAATGTAAAATAAAACAAATAAAATAAATAAAACTGATCTACCCAATAGCAAACAATAAATAAAATGCAACAGAAGAGTCCTTAGATAAAGTACACATTAATGGAGAAAGGAAACCAGAATCACAGCAACTGTTGAAATTACTAATGGAAGGTATGTATTTTGAAGTGGATGCTGTTAGCACTGCTGTGTTTAAATTAAGTGGACCTTGCTAAAACATTTCATTTGCATGCACCCCAGAAGAGTATGTCTTTTGTATATATGCTACTTTGCCTAGCACACTGTCTTCCCTTTATTACTGTGACTGTAGGTACACAATGTATGCTGGCGAAAGCTAATGTACTTGCATTTTTAGCACACCTTACTATGTCCTTAGTATATTGCTCTTCTAATTGTTTGCACCAGCAAGACCATATAGAATCTAGTGGGCTCTGAGTACTGAAAGTAATATGGAATGGACTGCAGGCAATATAATGTGGAGACAGCTTTAGTGTTGCTACCTGAATTTTGGTCCGCACCAATATTTCTTTTTAAAATATTGGAGCCCAGTAATTTGTCATCAATAGCTCTGATGTCTAGGTCTGTATGCAGTCCTATGAATTTTAATTCTTTAATGGCATGTGGGTCATTTAGTACATTTATGTATGACCCAGTTTTAGTCAGATATTGTGTCAATGAAATCTCTTGTAAAGTTAACCAAGTAGTTATAATATAAAGTAATCAGTAAAGAGGAAACAATTCTCAGTCTAGCTAAAACGACAACATTAACATTAGCATTAACTTCAAATAAATGTGCAGTCACCTGTATCCACATTAACTTAAAATGAATATGTTTGATGCTATTATATCTTTAGGAAATCTCATAAAACAATTTCAAATGTACATGGCAAGCACTTGCAATCATTGCAAATACTTGCAAACCTTGCATTTACCATTATATAATTAAAATTTTGTGACCAATTTAATAGTTATTTGTAAGCATTATGTCATAAATAATGCATTCAATAATTAATAGAAATGAATGTGCTTTTATGCTTGTTTCCAAAATAAGACCTAGTTCATAGTGATTTTAGTAACCAAAGCAAGAGTAATAAAATTCATGCTAAACTTAACATCTAAATAACCAAAAAATGACTTTTCTAAACTTCTGATGAAGTTTTGTGTAAGCTGAGATAAATGCATTTAACGTTTAGAGAATACATCTGGTCATGATTTTTATTTTTATTTATTTATTTATTGATTGATTGATTGACTGTGGTTATTGAGCTTTGGTTTTTTGCAACACAGCCTTAACGAACATTAAGCTATTTTTTTTTTTTTATTTAATGTCTGAAAAAAACTTATAAGTGTGGTAATTATTAACACTTTGCATAATAAAATAAATAACTGTCATTCAATTTAATTCAACATTTAACAAGATATCAAAAAACAGTATTTTAGGAACAGTGGTAAAGTAGCATTTTTCATCTGAAGGTAGTCTGTTCCTTAAACAAATGAGTGCCACCAGAAAATGGTAGAACTTCTGAACACTTTCAATTAGGAATATAAACAGGTTTTATCACATTGGGACCAATTCCAAAAGACTTGATCTCAGTGTAAGTTGCCACTTACACTGACAGCAGGCTGATAACGTGTTTTGGAATCTGGCCCCTGGTGTAAGCCTGTTTATATGTAGGTTTTACACCAAAGTTAGTTGCTTACACTGAGAGCAAGTATTTCAAAATCAGGGCAGACATATTGAGAACAACACTTTTGAAATCTAGCCCAATATGTTTGGGTGATGAAACTTATGTACACCATCCAAGTCAAGGATTTTGATCACTCTTTGGAAGGTGGCAATTAACCTATTTAGTAAGGAAGGTATTGTCAATGTCTAGAGAGAAAGGGTAGAATATCAGTATTAATGTTTTTAATTCTTAAACACTTACACCACAATAGAAACCAGAATAAGTAATGTTATCAAAGTGTGATTAATTCCATTGCACTATTGCTTGATGAACTGTATTTCCTAGAGCCTTAACTCACTGAAATTCCATTCCCTAACAATGTCTACATTCTATGGAAAAGCATTTTTATGGAATTGTGCAGGCACTAAGTGCCATTACTAGGTGTTCACCCCTACCCTCTTGCAGTATGACTGTGGAGTTGATTATATAAATTAGGGAGATGTGGAGCATGCAGAGGGCTTGTCCTCATGCAAAAAACACCAGAAAGTGTTCTTTACAGTGGGTTGAGTTTTGGGGAGTTGAGGTTCCCAGAATGTATGTTCATCCAGTCATAGTGGAAGCAAATAGTTCATTCTTTTATAAGTTTATGGTCTCTTGTTATTAAATGGTATATAAACAATTGGTATTTTCATCTATTCATTAAACATAGGAACTGTAAGTTTTTTCACAAACTATAGTAGGATTTTAGGATACTGATGTTAACATCAAAATCCCTGAAGATTGAAGACAACCTTGTCGAGATGAAATCAGAGAAAACCAACTTCAGCAATAGACTGGATCAACGAATATCTTCCCAGGTAAGTAACCACTAACACCAAACGTCATGAAAACAAAACTGTACCATCCCCAAATCAACCAACTTTGAGATCACACTACTGTTGGAAAAAGGGCAAAGTTCACCTTGTTGGCCAATAGGTTACTTACCCTGGGAATGTATTTGCCAATTGGGTCCTTCGCTGAGATGAATTTTTGCTGATTTTGTCTCGAAGATGTCGTCTTCAATCTTCTGGGATTTCAATATTTTTAGGTAGACCCTGAAATTTAGTCAGATCATGTCAAATTTTACTTGGAAAGATTTCAATTCATGCTTCAGAGAATAATTTAAATAAGCATATTTTTGGGAGTATGTTTATATCCAGTATATTTATTTTTAAAACTAAAGATTGTTTATATCTAAGGTAATATAACCCCAAACTATAAAAATATTTCCATGATTAAAGTTGAAAAAAAGATTTTAACTTAATATTTAATGAGGCTATTTTAATAGATTGGAAATTAAAAAAGAATATAGAACGTATTAAGCTATATAACTAGAATTAAAGAATAAGGAAACAGTGCCTGTTGCATAAAGCATGATCAATATATTATCTGACCAAGAAATATAAATAGTAACAGAATCTGTGAATGCTGAAATATGAATAGCTTAATTTCTTTATTATATAAAACTAACAAAATGAAGTTCTAAACATAAATTAAAATGCTGTGGAATAAGAGAAGACTGCCTCATTCCTGATTTTTCACATAAATAGGTTTTGAGTTCAATCCATTAGTAGATAGAACTGGGATTCTGTATGTGAAAAGGTTAATCGGTTACTACATATGAGTTATAAGGGTCATTATTTCTAGGTTTGCTTCCTAGATATAAATGTCTTATGAAACATAAATGTTTGCTACCCTCGCATTCAGCATGTGATAGAACATGGAACTTGGGCACATAAATGTGGCAATGTCCAACCTATGAGAATATATCATCTGGAATCTCACATAAAAAGTAAAGGTTTATATAAAGTTGTTAGAACTCAGAGATAACAATGTTACATTAAATGAAATTTGAACACAAGTAGGCTGTGGAGTTTAGATCACATTGGTTGAAGTAAAAAGAGTAGAGTTGTATCATTAGGAGTAAACAATGAACTATGTATTACTCAGTCAAAGGTGAGACACAAAGTATATATAGGTGGATTGTCAATTCAAGTTTGGACAGCTTGGCTGATAATTTTACATATTAAGAAAAGAAATCCACTGCACAGAAGTAGTTGTACGGCCAAAAAGTAACATCAAACAACAACAAAAAAAAAAAACAAGCCAGCAACTGTGTGCTGTGTATATATTAATTTATTTCTACATAAAACACAAGAAGAAACAGACCTGTTTCGGCTGAGGAATTAACCTAGCCTTCATCAGTGTAATAATACAACACATCTTGTGAATATATATATATATATATATATATATATATATATATATATATATATATATATATATATCCTTAATCAATGCTTAAATATTATTGGTGGGCTCATAAATATTCATTTAAGCCTGGGCTAAACAGCCCTCCCAGTTTAACTATCCAGTTCTTTTCCATTGCATTAAATTTTGTATGCCATCCAGTTTTTTGGTTCCTATCCCCTCTTATCCTATCTATAATGATAAAATGAAAGGATGCTGTAGTGTGTTGTAAAGTATGTTTGAACAAAGCATTGCTCATTCTTTTATGTTTAACATCAGAAAGGTGTTCAGAAATAAGTAACCTAAGGGGTGTGGATGTTTTTCCAATGTAGAATGCATGACAGTTGCAGGCGCCAGGCATACAACCCAGTCTGTACTGCAGCTTGCAAAAAACTTTATGTTGGATACCATGCTGCAATTACTACTAGAGAAGTTTTTAGTTTTCAAAACTCGAACACAATTGCTGCAATGACCACAAGACATGCAGCCAATGATCTTCTCCCTAGAAATGGTAGTTTGAATACTATCATGATGAGTGGATGGATGCTGATGTTTGAAATGGCTAAAATAATATCCCAGATTTTTCCCTTTTCTAAAAGAGAACTGAAATGTTTCACTTAAATGTTGAGACAAGAAATTGTCCATCAACAGTATATTCCAATGTCTTCTAATGATCTCAATAAACCTGTTGGTGTTCCTACCATATGTGGTGGTAAACAGTAGTTTTTATTAGTAGAGCTTGTTTTTTGTTGGTATTTCAAAAGGTCCTTTCTGTCAATAATCTCAGCATAATTACTTGCTGTATAGACATAACCCATATTGTATCCTCTCTCTTGAAATCTATGAACTAAATCATTACGAAAATGTGCAAAGGAATTATCATCTGAACAAATGCATCTCATCGTGATGAATTCTGACTTGGGAATGTTTTTGATAATGTGGGCTGGATGAAAGCTGCATGCGTGGAGTAGAGTGCTATATTCAGGGTATTTGCAAAACTTCTGTGTGTAGAGCATTGTCAGTGTTCCTGGATATAAGTACATCCAAATAAGTGATTCTATCCAGATGGTAATTAACAGTGAACTGTAAACCCCATTTATTTTCATTAAGATACGCTATGAATTCCATAAGGTATTCCACATCAGACCTCCACACCATCCAGCAATCATCCAAATACCTGCGCCATATATCAATTTCCGCCAAGTAAATGTTGTGTGTAGTGCCATAAATAATGTGCTCTTCTATGTAAGCCATGTATAGATCTGCATATATAGGGGCAAAGGATGCACCCATTGCAGTCCCACGCACTTGTAGATGGCATTGGTTACCACAGAAGAAGGCATTCTTCGTGTGAGCATGCTCTGTCAGGATAAGAAGAAAGGTGTTAAAACGAGGTCTATATAAATTGGATTTTTGTAACCAGTATTCAATAGCATCCAGCCCTGCCCAGTTTGGTTTGTTTGTGTATAATAAACAGACATCTAATGTGCACATTAACCAATGATCCTCAATCTCCATGTCATTTATTATATCCAGAAATTATGTGGTGTCTTGAATTCTGGACCTAACCCATTTGAGTAAGGGTTTAAGATATTGTGCACAGAAATTGTGAAATTGGTTCAGTTAGGGACCCATTTCCAGCCATGATAGGTCTACCCAGAGTATTGTGGAGATCTTTATGGATCTTTGGTAAAAAATATATATATTGGCTGCTTGGGTCAGGAGCAGTAAGATGGTATTTAACTTGTTCTGTAATAATACCGTTTTGTACTGCTGATTCCAAACATTTGTCTAATTGTTGTTTGAATATGCTAGATGGATCAAGGGGCATTCTGGTGTAATATCTGCCATCATCCAGTTGTCTACGAGCCTCAGCATCATAATGTGACCAATTCATGACAACTACAGCACCACCTTTGTGCGCAGAAATAATTACCGAGTTTTTATTATTAGCAAGTTCTTGTATAGCCAACATATCAGACTTTGAGAGATTATAATATCTTGTATGAGCCATAGTTAAACTAAAGTGCAGATCTTTGAGTACACTATTTTGAAAAAGGCCCGCACAATAATGCATTGGTGGAACAAAGGTGGATTTGTGATATTTAAATGAATCCCCGGCTGAATAATTTTTGGTACTGTCATGAAAATGCACTTTAAGATTTAACAATCTACAAAAAGCTATAACATCCTGTGCCAATACATCTTCATGAACAAAAAAACAGGTATAAAAGAAAGGCCTTTATTTAACAAAGCTATGTGTGAATCCGACAGTGTTGCATCAGAAATGTTTAGTACATTTGTTTTAAAATGACAATTTACTTGTTCGTCTGGAGTTCCATCAAACCCTGTATGTTTCAGATGTTTGCGATGTTTTCTGCCTGCCCTCTTATAAGGCCTAAAGGACAGTACTGTTGTTATGTTTGGGGGTTGGAGAGTCCGAGGTCTGTACCCAAATCTGTACCAAATGATGAATCACCCCCAGATGAATCAGTATAGGAATTGCGTTTTCTAAGAATGGACTTGGGATGTTTGTGTTTAGGGGTTGACTTACTTTTACTACCCCCACCCTCAAATCTAACATGTCTAGTATAGTTAAAGGGGTGCCCTTTGTCATAGTCCATTTGGTCTCTTTGGAACTTTTTGAGTTTCCTATCTCAGAGTTGTGCTTCAAAAGTAAGCAGATCTGAACTAAGCATGGTCAACTGTGTGGAATAAAATGTTGGCCAATATATTGATTACTGTCCTCACATAACTGACCAACTATAATACTTTGTTGATCAATAACTCTTTCATAATATCTAGCCAATGTTTCTACAAATTACATTGAACATTTTTGTTGGATGGCAGACCACTCATTGTTTAATTGGTCATCTATGTCATTAACTAACACCTGAATTTTTATTCTGAGCTCTCTGGGAGTTATACCTTTAGCCATATATGCTTTAAATAATTTAAGATGCCAAACGTTGGCTCTTAAAGTTTTCATGGTTTTGTTGAGTTGATGAAACAATCCTTCACAACAGAATTGTGTATTATCACTAATATCTGAACTATTACCGTTATTGGGGTTTATGATACCAAATATACCTAGGTCTTCCTTATCAGAAGATAGTCCTGCCAAAATACTCGTTAGGTCCATTGTACCAAAAGGTTAATATAGATGCAGAGAATAATCAACAAAAGCAAACTTAGACACTCGAATTATGAAATGAAGTAACTGCTGCCACAGGCCAAAACTGTCATATTTGACAAGGATGGTATGTTAAATGTATATATATATATATATATATATATATATATATATATATATATATATATATACATCACTTCCCTGCAAATACATACACAATGATAGTCAAAAAAGAGATAACCAGGCTTAATAATGTATCAAGATCCAAAAATGGATGCAGTGCCAAGTCCAAAAAAACAAATATATTTGACTAAGAACACTCCATTCATTGGACTGAACAATAATGGCCCCTGTTAAAATGAAATCAACAATATATTTGAGATCCACTACTTGAATGTCTATCCAAAATTATAACGGGCCTTCCTTAGACCCGATAACAGTGCCACGTCCAAAACAACCTGATTGTAATCCTTCAATATCACAATATTAAGTCAGATATGGACTATACTGGCCCCTGCAAGAAAGTGATAGTGTCTATATAACCAATAGACTAGCCAGCAAGGTTAAATAAAAGTCAGATATCAATTGTGGATGTATATGAGGGTAGGATTATAGAATCCCAAACATAAAGTTAAAAGAATAGTAGTCATGCAGTTCAAGTTTCATAATCAAAACTTGAGTGTGATATAAATATAATAGTTTCTGATAATGTGCATATACTATATTAACCGAAAGTACAACTATTATACTCCTCTGGTAATCAGAGATGTAACAAGAATATGAAATGTAGATGACCATCCATAGTTAGTAGAATGCTCTTTAAGAATTTCCTATTTAAAAACATATATTTCCTATTTTAGAAGCTAAACATATGTGGTAACCCCTGATATGAACTCAAACCCTATGCAAAATTAAGCAAATGATATGATCCTCAGGCCTAATGTAAGCAACAATGTGAAACAATATGAAAATAAGCAACAGTCAGTATCAATATAGTTCGCAATAACAAATTACACAGAAAGAAGGAAACTGTGACTATGAGTCCAGAATTGCCATAAAAAAATATAGCATATTCAAAAAACGTAGTCCCTTTCGTTCCAAGACCACAAACAAACAAACAAACCATAACAGAATTGGTTTCAAAACTGGGCCAGAGTCAATATCCCAAGTACAGTTAAAATAAACAGCTGAATCCTTTGTGTTCCTAAATCGGAAATGTGATAAATAGTTATGAATGCAACCAGCAGTTATTAGGAAGTTTCCACAGCTATGTTGAAAAACAGTTCCCTTCTTTGTAAATCCCCTTTATTGATTGTTCCATGCCAAAAAAGAGTCCGAAATCGCAAACGAAATATAGACCCCAAAAAAATAAGGAAATAGTATGCCACACACCTGTTATCTGAAAATTCACACAGCACTTGGAGAACAATCTAAATGTAAAAAAACACACAAGAGAAAATTCCATTGGGCTCTGGCATAGCAATGCATCTATCTTGCGACTGCTGGAGCCTACGAAAGTTTGTTTGTCCAAAAATAATTTTGGTTACAAAATAGAATGTACAAAAATAATATGTCCAAACCAAAATATACAACACACCACATATATAACTGGCCCCAATTGAAAAAACAAAAACCGTGAGTTTTAATATGCCATACCATCCATAAACCAGATAGTTGTAATTGGCGTTCTATTTCTTACGCGCAGCAAAGTACATTACTGTTGACCTAGGCCCAGTCATGGTCCAAACACACAGATGTATCCATAATTTGTAAAGTTGAAAATCCAAAAAATCCCACTATGTAAGATAGGCTCCTGATAGTAAAAACCAAAGAGTAACTCCAAAAACGAAGTGGATATATAAATGCGTAAGCTCCAATATAGCAAAAAGAAATCTGCTAGGAATCCAATGCAGATGTAATATACACAGCAGACCACGGACGACCAGCTGGAAGTAAAGGTGCATCAAGAAAAGAAATCCCCTGCACAGAAGTAGTTGCATGGCCAAAAAGTAACATCAAATAACAAAAACAACAAGCCAGCAACTGTGCGCTGTGTATATATTAATTTATTTCTACATAAACCACAAGAAGAAACAGACCGGTTTCGGCTGAGGAATTAACCTAGCCTTCATCAGTGTAATAATACAAGACATCTTGTGAACATATATATAATATATCCTTAATTAATGCTTAAATATTATTGGTGGGCTCATAAATATTCATTTAAGCCTGGGCTAAACAGCCCTCCCAATTTAACTATCCAGTTCTTTTCCATTGCATTCAATTTTGTATGCCATCCAGTTTTTTGGTTCTTATCCCCTCTTATCCAATCTATAATGATAAAATGAAAGGATGCTGTAGTGTGTTGTAAAGTATGTTTGAACAAAACATTGCTCATTCTTTTATGTTTAACATCAGAAAGGTGTTCAGAAATACATAACCTGAGGGTTCTGGATGTTTGTCCAGTGTAGAATACATGACAGTTGCAGGTGGCCATGTATACAACCCAGTCTGTACTGCAGTTTGCAAAAAACTTTATGTTGAATATCATGCTGCACTTACTACTAGAGAAGTTTTTAGTTTTCAAAACTTGAACACAATTGCTGCAATGACCACAAGGCATGCAGCCAAAGATCTTCTCCCCAGACATGGTAGTTTGAATAGTATCATGATGAGTGGATGGATGCTGATGTTTGAAATAGCTAAAATAAGACCCCAGATTTTTCCTTTTCAAAAAGAGAAATGACATGTTTCACCTAAATGTTGAGACAAAAATATGTGTTGTATTATTACACTGATGAAGGCTAGGTTAATTCCTCAGCTGAAACTGGTCTGTTTCTTCTTGTGTTTTATGTAGAAATAAATTAATATATGCACAGCACACAGTTGCTGGCTTGTTTTTTGTAATTTTACATATTAAACCAAGACATTTGTCTCCCCTCAAAAACTTTTCTAAATCTCTGCATGTATCAGGATGCTGTAGGAGAATCCAAGTGCAAATACTTGCCACTAACTATGCTTGATATTATTAAATCTAATAATTTTACTTATAGACACACCTCTTCAAAAAGAATATTAAACCAAATAGCTATACTTCTAATGTTGTAACACAAGACAGATGTTAAGGTGGTCTGTAACCACTGCCATAAAATGCAACATGGAACTGGCACTGATGGGATTTAAACCCCACAACTGCCAATCAAGTGTGAATTGTGAGTGGTACTACTGCCTACAAAGGGTGAAGTAATAGCAAGAACATGCATGCAAATATGTTTCAATTAGTTTACAAAGTACAACCCGGCTCCCAAAACATAAAGGGAATATGTACTGTTGTCCTAAGACCTGGCTTCCAACCTCCATACAGTCACTCACAGAAATGAATATTTCCCCTGCAACTCTCATGCAAGAGGGTGTGTCTGAGGCTGCCTAGCACTCTTTACATTGCCTAAGCAGGTGTGCACGCTGCGCACCGGGTTTTAAAGAGAAAAAAAAAGTAAACCAGGAAATAGCAGCTCTGTGCACATTTGAGCTTGGTGTTTGTGCTGCTCGCCCCTGGGCTTAAACAGGAAGGCAATGGGAAGGGAAAACAGTAGTAAGAAGTTAATCAAGGAGAACTAGCATAGGTGGCAGGTGAAATGTATCAGAATCAGCCAATTATTTATTTTATTTTTATTTTATTTTATTTTTAGTTTGATTACCGGGGAAGTCCACTGGGCCAAGAAGTGCCCATTTTCAGTGGAGGCCCGGGGAGAAAAGCTCCATGAGCAATACAATACAATAAAGGTTACAAAATACAAATAAAGGTTACATAATGTTAGAGATGAAATACAAGAGTAAGATTCATACATTCAGGAAACTGCAAAGTGTAATATACATCATGAGACATTTTTTTTTTTGGCTCTTCAGATGTTTACAATATTTACATGCTTGGAGTTAATTAAAGTCTGCTAGTTCTGGTTCTTTGGAGGAATAAGAATAAGCTTGAGAGTATAGTGGAGCAGGAGTAAGGAGAGCTTAGTGGGGAGAATCCCTAGAATTTATGTGGGGTGAAAGCAGGAGCATTTCCATTTGGAAGATAGGTGTAGGAAAAGTTGGGTCTTGAAGGATTCAGTGTTAGGTATAGTCCTAAGTGAAGGAGGGAGAGAGTTCCATTTTTACCTAGAGAGAAGGAGAGTAGAAGCTGGCCAGCGGGACGTTTGTGTTTGTGAATGGAGATTAGGTTTTGGTGTTCCGATCTCAGTGATCTGTTTGGGATGTATGGAGGAAGGATGTTCTTTAAGGCTGGGCATTTATCAGGGGAGAATATTAATTTGTGAGCGGTGGTTAGTTGCAGATAGTTTAGGTGGTTAGGGAGTTCTAACCAGTTCAGAGATTGTAGGCTGAGGCAGTGGTGAGTTGACGTTTTGGATTTAGTGGCAAATTTAGAGATCTTATTATAGCAAGCTTTGAGTTTAGAGGTGTTGGTAGCAGACAGATTGGTTAGAAGAGGGGCTCCATATAGAAGAGAAGGTAGGAGGTAGGTGATTGCCAGGGTATGCCTAGTGGAGTTGGAAAGAAAATGATTGTTCCTATATAGCATACCTAGCTTTTGGTGGGTTTTCTTTATGTTTTGTTGTATGTGAAGATCGAATTTGAGGTGTTCTTCTATGGTAATGCAAAGGAGTTTTGCAGAGGGGACCACTTCTATAGCAGTGTTAGTTTGGCTTAGGACATTGAAAGTGTTTTTGTCAAAGGAGGAAACAGAGGGGAGGAAAATTAGTATTTTAGATTTATTGGAGTTGAGGGAAAGGTGGTTTTGGTGCATCTAGTTCTCTGTAGTGGAAAAGGCTATTTGAGTTTTAGTCAGTAGTTCAGGAATGTTGGGGGCGCCACAGACCAAGGTAGAGTCATCAGCGTATTGGATGACCATAGTGTCAGGGATGACAGTGTGAAGGTTATTTAAAAAGATGTTGAAAAGCATGGGTCTGAGGATGGACCCCTGAGGAACGCCAGTAGGTGTAGGCAAGATGGAAGAGGAGGAGTTCTTCCATTTGACAGCTTGTGATCTGTCAGATAGGTAACTGGAGAACCAGGATAGAGTATTAGGGGAGAGATTAAGGTTAGCAAGATGAAGGAGAAGGTGTGTATGGGAGATGGTGTCGAAGGCTTTAGAAAGATCTAGCAGTACTGTGGATACAATGAGTCCAGAGTCTCGGGCTTGATTGACAGTTTCTAGGAAGGATAGTAAGGCAGTTATGGTACTGCGGCCAGGATGGAAGCCGTGCTGGGTGGGTGTTAGAAGGTGATTCTGAATTAGATAAGGCAAAAGTTGGTGGTGGACACATTTTTCTAGAATTTTAGATATTGGAGAGAGTAGGGCAATGGGGCGGAAGTTAGAAATAGTGGTGTTTTTGCCTCCTTTGTGAAGAGGTAGAATGTAGGCTGAATGCCAGAGTTTGGGTATGTACGACTCATTTAAGGATCTATTACTCAGGATACTAATTATGAGAGCAATACCTTCAGCTGCATATTTGAGGAAGGAGGCGGGTATGTTGTCAGGGGCATTAGAGCATGGCTTTAGATTGGATAAAAGCATTTTTATAAAAATGGTGGAAACAGGTTTGAGATGAAAATTAAGGGGATTGTTATTTGGGTTGTTGGGTGTTGTGAAGAGGGAGTTAGGTGGATTCTTATTTGGGAATGTTTTAGTTAGTTTAGCTATGGATTCAGTAAAGAAGGTGTTGAATTGGGAGCTCAGTTCACTGTCAGTTAAACTAGGGTCAGGGCAGCGATTATTCCTCGATCCAGGATGGAGAAGGGAGTTGACTGATTTCCAGAATTGTTTTGGGTTCTTATTGTTGTTGGACTGAAGTTTATTATAGTAGTTTTTTTTTGTCCATGGTAATAAGTTTTTTTACTTGGTTGAGGAGTTGGGTATATTGGAGCAAGGCGGAGGACAGTTTATTTTTCTGATAAAGCTTCCAGGATTTGTCTCTGTGATGCATAATTTGTTTAGTTTCTTTGGTCAGCCAAGGAGCAGAATTGGCTTTAATTCATTTGTTTCTTAGAGGGGCTAGGGAGTTAAGAATATTTAGGAAGATAGAGTTAAAATGCTCTACAGTGTTGTCGAGTGAGAGAGTGTTTAGGATTTGCCAGTTAATTTGTTTAAAGATGTTAGAAAAAATTGAGGGGTTGAAGTTGCTAAGGTTACAAGTTTGAATGTAGAGATGTTTGTGTTGGATGGAGCTAGTTGATCGATGAATGAAGGCAGGGAGATGGTCACTGAAGGTGTCGGGGATGGTGCCACAGAGAATGATTTTGTTTGGATGGGAGACTAAAATCCAATCTATGATGGACCCTGGGGGGTGTTTTTTGTTAGGGCGAGTTGTTGAAAGTATTACTTGGGTGAAGTTGTAAAGGTTAATGGATAGTGAGGGGGGTGGCGTGTTGATTTTAGTCCAGTCAATATTGACATCGCCTAGAATATAGGTTTCATATTTTATTTCAGTTGAGGCCCAGTGAAGAATATCTTCAAGGGTGGAGATATTGTTGCCAGGGGAGATATATAAGGAAATAATGCAGATATTCTTATGTTTATTCAAATTGAGAAGGCTTGTTATGATTTCAGAAATTTTTAATTGAGAGGTAGGGATTTGAAAAGGAATTAGGGAGAGAAGATTGGAGTAGATTAGAGCAGAGCCTCCACCTTTTTTATTTAAACGGTCACTTCTGAGGATGTGGTAACCCGGAGGTAAGATTTCAGAGTCAGTAATATGGGATTTTAGCCTGGTTTCGGAGATGGCTAAGATGTCAGGTTGGTTGCGATTAATCCAGGCTTGTACATGGTGAAATTTGTTATTACGGTTCTGGGCATTGATAGTGAAGATCTTAAGAGTGCTAAGAGGAGAAGTGGGTGGAGAAGGGAAAGGGGGGGAAGTGTTATTTATAGTGGGTGAAGAAGGGGGTGGAGGGAAGGAGTATGTGCTGAGGCAGGGGCCAGGGTTAGGATGAATGTCTCCAGATAAGGCTAAAACATTACAGGTGATAAGTTTTAGTCTATAAAGTTTGTATAGTAGGTATTTATCTGGGGTTAGCAGAAGTTTAGGAGAGAGAGTTTTTGTTGTGGTAGAGAATAGTTTGGGATGAAAAAGGTGCAGTAGGTTGGGTGGAATAAGGGAGGAGGATATGGTGTGGAAGTGAGAGAGTATGAAAGATTGTAGTTGGGAGTTAGGGATAGTTTGAGTAGGAGGTAGGAATGGGGGAGCATTATGGGAGTAAGAAGTAGCAAAATACAGAGGTATTAGTAAGATGAGAAGGGAGCAAGGGAGTTGGATAGTAAAGGGGATTTGGTAGGGCATGTTTAGAAAGGTTGGGGTAATGAACAGAGAAGAGTAAAAGAAGTTAATATGCTAGTTGAGGAGGGAAGGTGTAGAAGTGGATGGGGAGAGTTAGAATTGTGGACAAGGACAGGGGAAGACTGAGTGTATAGAGGTGTAGGAATTGGAGTGGGAGGGGAAATAGGAGGAGTATTATTTGATGAAAGAATATGGGGAGGGGTAATAAAAGAGGAATGTGATTGGATAATAGATTTGGTAGGAGGGGCATGTTAGGAATAAATGTAGAGGTGCTGGGGGCAGGTGGAATTTGGGGGCAGAGTAGGGGAGCGGAGTGAGCCCACAGGGTGAACAGAGTGGGTAGAGCCAAAGGAAGAGAGAGCGAGAAAGACAATCAGTAGGAGGGATAGTCAAGGTAAGTTTTGCAGAGATTTATAGGGTGAAGAAAGACTACTGAGAAATGGAGAGGTATGTGTATATGTAGATGAAGGACAGAGACAGAAGGTAGGGGGCTTAAAAAAGGACAGAGAAAGGGTGTTTGTGAAGCAAAGAGTGGTAGGTAGTCCAGGGACAGTGGAGAGAGTAGAGGAACGATGTTGGGGGGCTGTATAGGGGAGATAGGCGAGTGAGGATAAATAAGTGGGGACAGTAAGAAGGTAGAGGAGCGCCACTTAGTGGCCAGTCAGTTTAATGCAGTAGAGGCCCCAAGGGGTGATATCAGGCAAAGGGAAGGAGGGAGCTATCGTCGGTCAAGATAGGGGTATAATTATAGAAGGTAAAGTAGGATAATATAGCAGCAAAGAGGGGGAAGTTGTGGCTGCTGGCTGTCCTAGCAGATAAGCGTACTGCGACCTAGTTATAATCAAGTTAACTACTACCAAGTGTTAGAGCAGTGCGCGTACTTTTACAATAAAAAAAATCCTTGCAGTGACTGGTATTCAGGGAGCGGTAAGGCCTTTCAGGTTTGGTTTGAATTGTCTGATTATTGATGGTTCTTAGCCAGGGTGTCTGGGTGGGTACTTTCAGGAGATTATGGCAGGGGAGGCAGGAGCCCAAGCTAGAACATACAAGGAGAGAAAATGTTTAAAAGCAGGCAGTGCAGACATCGAGAGGTTACAAGCAGACAGTTGTTAAAATTTGCATAATTATACTTACAACTAAGGTAAACAGGCAGCTAAGATAAGAACTAAGTTACGCCCTTTCAGTACCTTAATGGTACAGCCAAGCACAGAAAGGTAACTGAGATAACAGTTCCTAATGCACTAGTTAATTTCAGTGACCAGACAATTGGTAAAGTAATTTAAATGAGCAGACAACAGCTGAGTTAAAAATCCTCATGCAAGTGCTGTGTTAGTCAAGTGACTGCATCAGGATTCCGGTAGAACCAAACACAGGAAGGAATCAACAGTTAAAGGGACTAGAGCTACATTAGTGTACCAGCAGAACAAACAGACAAAAAAAAAGAGTTACAGTTTGAGAACATCAAGCTTGGAGATAGTTTGAGTGACAAAGCAAGCCCCAGGCAGCGCTTTCAACCACGTGTTGCACGCTAGAATAAACTAAACATTTACAGTCCAAAAACAGCTATTTCAGCCGCGTGTTACACGCTACAGTAAACCAAGCATTTACAGGTTACATTAGGTAGAAATCACAAAGTACTGCTGACTATGTAATGTGTGCTACTTTAGTTTAACATCATAGACTATCCCAATTGTACTGATTCGGTAACACTGTAGCTTGCTAGAATAGTTTCAGAGAAATGACTATCAAACAAATCCAAAAGCAATTTCCGCTTGCAAAGCACTTTCATAAGTAAGCGTTAGCAATGGGGAAACATAAAGATAAATACTACATTTCAGAACAGCCTATACAGTAGTGGCATGCACATAGCACTGTCTAGCATTTCTGATTAGCAGTAGATAACAAAACAGAAGCAGATGTAGTAAACGACTATCAAACAAGCCCCTGGTAGAGCTATTGCAAGTTCCGCATACAAGCGCTTACTTGAATGAGTGCTTGAGGTGGGAAACCAGTTGATGAATATCACAATTCAAACAGGTAATTAAATAGTGGCAAGCACAAAACACCAGAAAACCATTAGATGAATATCACAATTCAAGACAGTCAATTCAGTAGTGGCAAGCATGAAACACAGTCCAGAGTATTGCATTAACAGAGAGTCCAACAAACTTACTATTAGGTGCAGACGCTGGAGCCAGGGGAGCACAGCAGCCGGGGCAGGACTGGATAAATTAAGATGGCGTCACAGGCAGTAGACCAGCCCAGCCCAGAACATTACTATAAACTATACAAACACCTTCCCCTCTGTTTTTTCCCATACTCTACACCACCGGTGTATACAAGCGGGGAACTTTTAACAAACAAAACTACAAAATGATAGGGGCTGCAGCAGGCATCATACAACAACATGTGCAAGAGGCTGAGGGTGGTGAGGATGTGAATGCTGTCGACCAACCCACAGTGAGGAGATGGAGAAGGGTGTACAGACCCTGGGTAACCTACCAGGGGCTACGTGAGCTGGAGATAGTGGAGTGCTATAGGGTGGACAGGGACCTCCTACAGCAAATTGTTGAGCTGTGCTGGCCATGCCTGACACACCGAACTGACAGAGGGGAACCCATCCCACTGGATACTAAGGTATGTGTTTGCCTAGGAATACTAGCCACAGGTACCTCCCAAAGCTAAACTTGGGATATCATGGGGATCTCACAGGCATCAGCAGCCAGAGTATTCCACCAGTTCCTGGATGCCATGTCAGCACATGCCGGTGAGCACATATATTTCCTCAACACCCATGAGGTGTTGGCCAGCAATATGCGTCTCTTCCACCAAATAGCAGAATATCCTGAGGTAGTGGGTGCTAAAGACTGCACGCACATATGTATCAAAGCACCACCTGGTGAGCAGGGTAGGGTCTACATCAACCACAAGGGCTTCCCCTCCAGCAACTGCCAGGTCATGTGCAATGCCCAGGGCATTATAATGAATGTGTGTGATGGCTGCCCTGGAAGCTATCATGATTCCCACATCTGGCATCTGACACAGCTGTACCAGAGATTTGCCAATGGGGACATCCCTTGCAGTCATCTAGTGGCAGATGCTGATTATGCACTGGAGCCATGGCTGATGACACCCATCAAAAATGCACACCCGAACAAGAACACCATAATGAGGCACACACACAGACCAGACATATAATAGAGCATGTGTTTGGGATGCTCAAGTCATGGTTCTGGTGCCTGGACACATCCGGTGGAGCCTTGCAGTACTCACCAGCTACATGTACTCAAATTGTTATGGTATGTGCCATGCTACACAATATGATCCTGTGGAAACAGCTGCAGCAGGAACAGCATGGGGCAAGGCCACACAGCCCCCACCAATGCCAAGTCCTACACAGGCACAGAGTCACTCAGAGGAGGAACAACCTGAGCCTGCCCCAGTAGGCAGATGGAGGCATTCCCAGTATGCCCTGGCCTTGGCAAAGAGGCAACAAATAGCAGATACACTGACACAGTAAGAACCCAGGGAATGACACCTCTCTCTGACTCACACATACAGTAAAAGGGATGCCAAACATGACACTACCTGTGCTCAACCATGTATAGGGAGTGAACTATGTGCATCCAACATAGGCAGCCCTCCAGCACCATTCTCAATACTGGTGCACCCACAAGGGTAAGTCAATCAATCTACCAATTGCCGAATGGAGTAGAATGTGTCGTTACCTGTATCTATGGTATGGATGTGAGCATGCAAGGGAATTGGGTGGGTGAATGGTATGCCGGCAGATAGTAGACACCCATAGTGGCACCATAACATCTGTAACAAATACTGGAGTCACCATAGTAGTCAGTACTACACAGGCGACAAAATCCACTGCAGGAAATGTGCCGGCCATCATGTGTGTCCATATGACTCACACATGCCAGTCAGGGAGATTTACATACTCAACAACAGCCTCATCCAGCAGGACAGGTGTAGACAAACACAAACAGTGGCTGTGCTATGGCCTCTGAATGATGCCTATGGGTAACCTCCCCCCAGGCCTACACAGACAGACTACAGCAGCTCAGGGAATGGGATGTTAGTTCTGAAGGGTAGAAAGTCAGACACTAATATGTAGGTCAACCAAAGCTAAGACCTGTAGTATGCTGATATGCCTCTAGTCAGCATGATAGGTTAGAATACAGAATGAAATGGAGTACCTGACATACCAGTACAGTCATAGCAAATGTGTAGAAGTGCCAGGTGTGCCCCCCATCCTATGTAGACATGAAGAAACAGTCAGGTGTGCCTCCCAATCATGTGAAGAAATGTAGAAACACTCAGGTGTGTCTCCCCAATCCTATGTAGAAATATAGTAACAGTCAAGTGTGCCCCCCCAATCCTGTGTAGAAATGTAGAAACAGTCAGGTGTGTCCTCCCACAATCTTATGTAGAAATGTAGTAATAGTCAGGTGTGCCTCCCCACTCCTATGTAGACACGTAGAAACAGTCAAGTGTGCCCCTTCCCCCAATCCAGCATAGAAATGTAGTAACAGTCAGGTGTGCCCCTCCGAACCCTGTGTAGAAATGTAGAAACAGTAATGTGTGCCCCCCAATCCTGTGTAGAAATGTAGAAACAGTCAGGTGCCCCCCCACAATCCTATGTAGAAATGTAGTAACAGTCAGGTGTGCCCCCCACTCCTATGTAGACATGTAGAAAAAGTCAGGTGTACCCCTACCCCCAATCCAGAATAGAAATGTAGTAACAGTCAGGTGTGACCCCCCCCCATCATGTGTAGAAATGTAGAAACATGTATGAGTATGTGTAATACCAGTGGAGCACAGATGTCCAGAGGTAGCCAAGGTAGCAGGATAGGTTGCAGCATTTGCACAATATCCAGGTCTGTGTGTGTTAGGTTGGTGTGAGTTTCATATTGTGTGAGAGTGGTCAGTATGTATGCATGTTGATGTAAGATCTGGTGGCCATTGCCCACTACTGCTGATGACAGGGACAAGCCCTCACAACTGCAGTGCCAAAGACAATTCCCTCCAGTATAACACATGCCAGCAGTAAGCCAGTGTAAATGTATGATGGTAATATGTGCCACCATCTGAAAGACTGACATGGCATGGCTGTTGGGCTAGATATACAAGCAGTACACAGGGGAAACTACCCCAGACATAAAGTATATATTGTGTCACTGTGAAATGGAGACACCCTTGAAATTGTACATACAGGTATGCATCAGATTAACTGGTCCTGTAGTAGGGGATACCGGTAATGTCTGCCCGAACATTTGCAGATCACAAAGGAGGTAGGACTGATGTACTGGGAAACAGATGTACCTGCACATGCCAGCATAACTGGAATGTCCCATGCATATCTATGTGTCAGATGCAAGTAGTCTCTATAGCACACATGCACCCAGCTCACACAAACACCACCCACAAGTACCTCTCTGGTCATATCCCTGCTGTGGGGAATGGGTACAATATGATTCCACCTGTATATGGCAAGAGCGGAAGAATGCAGAATGCAGTGCAGGTGTCCCATGCAGGTGTATCCCTAGCTGTAGGTAGCACCCTGCCAGCATCCACAACACCTGATCAAGACTGATAGAAGGTATTGGCATGAACACCTATCACACTTACCCTGTCACCCCAGGGGAATATACTGTATGGCGGTTTGAGACTGTAGGACTGACAGAATGCAACGGCTTGCCACATCTGGCCTGCAGCAACACCTAATGGCCCACAGACCTCTGCCAAAGACCTGTGTCTCACACATACTGCCAATGCAAGTTATGTCATGGACACCCAAATAACAACATAACACACTCCACATAAGCCATTTGCAAGGCCATGTGGGCAAACCACAGTAACATGTCCACCATGTCACACTGCATGAACTGTGGACCAACACTAACACACGCCTGTGATGTGGTTATACCCTTAGGGAAAGTATCAGAGAAGGTATGCATAATGTTTGGAAGAGGTTAGAATAACAGAGGCGGGTGGAAGCATGGGCAGCATGGAATGTGCAGGGTCTGACACAAAGTTGTGTGCACACACTATCCCTGGCTGCACACACATAAATGGATGGCTACACACCTTCCCATACACCACAATAGGGGTAATGTCCTGACCCATGGCCCCTGCCTCTGGGTAACCTGTGTGAATCAGTACAGCTGTGAGGTATTGCCACAGCAAGATAAGGCCATACTGTCATGTTGATGGGTGTACAAGTATGGGATCCTCTGCCAGCAGTGTACCAATGTGCTGAACTGGATACTCAGACCCAGCAGCACGTGTCTGCAGCCCCCTCTCCAGAATGGCATAACTTACCATGAATACATAGGTGTCTGCCCACAATACTGGACACAGCTGCAGTCATCCTTGTCCCCCAAGACATCACTGTGAGCAAGAATGTCCACCTGACAGTACATGAGGACAGTAACATCACAGTATATAACAGTACACATGTCTGAATATCTCTGCTAACAGCAGTACCATGCAGCTGAAGCAGCACAGACACAATCACCTACAGTACACAACATCCCCTACACAGTGTGTCCCCATATTCCAAATGATTGAGGGATACCATGCAGAAACAGTTTGCTACCTGTGGGTGTACAGCACAAAGGTCTGCACTGGAGTACAAACTACCTGGAATTGATCCACACATTCAATACAGAAGGCCATACTGGGTAAGCTCATACACTTAGAGGAATGAAGGCAATATCAGACAACAACATACTGAAAGGTCAACTGGGCATGCTCACACACGTAAACAAATGAAGCCCATGTCTGCAAACAACAGTGGACTATACATAACTGGCATTTGCAGATGTTAGTGCATACACTCCTCAGTATGCACCAGCCATGCATTGCACACACTGGATAGGAATACAAACACATATCCAAGGACAACACACTATAATAAGCCAAAAGTAGACATACATAGATGTGTGGAAGAGAGTGACTGTGACAAGGAGCCATCCATTATAAGGTCTGCCCCACCCAGCACACACCGAAATGGCTACAACCACATGAGGTGTAAATGTCACTCACTTAGGACATTAGCCACCGGTATCCATCAGCATTACAGACTGTGGTGCAAGTTCTAGTTGTGCAACATGACTGTACAAGGAAATAGTAATCTAGCAGCTGTATACAAGTACCTGTGGAATATAAACCTGCGTGTGCCTGCATGTGGTGTGTCAACCTCTAGATGAATGGGTTATGGCCCATGCACACACAGTGCCCTCCCCATAGCCTTACTGTGACAAACCTGCTGAGGTCATCCACTTTGAAATACACCCTTGGGAAAGGTATAGCCCAATAACCTCTGTGGCATGACCCATAACTGCGTACTGCTGTAGTATGATAAACTCATTAAGTAGGAGTTTCAATCCCAGACATAGCAACTGTGTGTGTGCGTCTGTCTGTCTGTCTGTGTAGAGAGCAATGCTTTTTAGGCTAGTCACACTCACTACAATTCAAATGTCCTACTTTGACAAGGCTGCTGATGTCATTTACTGTGAAATACACCTTTTGGAAAGCTGTAGCCCAGTAATCTCTGTGGGGCATCCTATAACTGTGTACTGTTTTAGTGTGATAAATTAGTTAGCTATGAGTTCTAATCCCAGACATGTCAACTGTGTATGTGTGCGTGTCTCTCTGTCTGTGTAGATAGCAATGCTTTTTAGGCTAGTCACACTCACTACAACTCAACTGCACTACTTTGGCAAGGCTGCTGATGTCATTCACTGTGAAATACAACTTTCAGAAAGCTGTAGCCTAGTAATCGCCATAGTGTGTCATATAAATGCTTACTGCTGTAGTGTGATAAACTAGTTAGGTAGGAGTTCTAATCCCAGACATGGCAGGTGTGTGTGTGTGTGTGTGTGTGTGTGTGTGTGTGTGTGTGTGTGTGTGTGTGTCTGTGTAGAGAGCAATGCTTTTTAGGTTAGTCACACTCACTACAATTCAACTTCCCTACTTTGGTAAGGCTGCTGATGTCATTCACTGTGAAATACACCTTTCATAAAGCTGTAGCCTAGTAATCTATGTGGCGCATCCTATAACTGCATACTGCTGTAGTGTGATAAATTAATTAGGTAGGTGTTCTAATCCCAGATATGGCAATTGTGTGTGTGTGTCTCTCTGTGTAGAGAGCAATAATTTTTAGGCTAGTCACACATACTACAATTCAACTGCCCAACTTTGGCAAGGCTGCTGATGTCATTCACTGTGAAATGCACCTTTTGGAAACCTGTAGCCCACTAATCTCTGTGGTGCATCCTATAACTGCGTACTACTGTAGTGTGATAAACTAGTTAGGTAGGAGTTCTAATCTCAAACATGGCAAGTGTGTGTCTCTGTCCCTGTCTGTGTAGAAAGCAATGCCTTTTAGGTTAGTAGTTTATCTACTGAATGTACTATGTTCTTCATCTGTAACTATGTTTCTAATATTTTAATTGCTAGGATTCTTCATCTGTAACTATGTCTGTAATATTTTAATTTGTAGAGCTTTTCTTCCTGGACTTCCGCTGAAAATGGACCTGCATCCAGTTGGACTTTCTCAGTCAACAAATGTAAATAAATAAATAAATAAAAATAGCAATCCCTGTGGTGTGTCCTATAACAGCTTCATGCTGTAGTGTGATATAGAACTCTGGTAGGGGTTCTAGTCCCACACATGGCAGTTGTGGATGTTTTGTGTGTGTTTCTATGTCTATGTAGGGAGCAATGCATTTTAGGCTAGCTATACTCACTATAATTCAAATGCCCTGCTTTGGCAATCCTGCTGATGTCAGTCACTGTGAAATACACCTTTGGGGAAGGTGTACTCCAGTTATCCCCATGGTGCATCCTATAACAGCTTCATGCTGTAGTGTGATATAGAGCTCTGGTAGGGGTTCTATTCCCACACATGGCAGTTGTGGATGTTTTGTGTGTGTTCCTATGTCTGTATAGGGAGCAATGTATTTTAAGCTAGTCACACTCACTACAATTCAAATGCCCTACTTTGGCAATCCTGCTGATGTAATTCAGTGTGAAATACAACTTTGGGGAAGGAGTACTCAAGTAATCCCCGTGGTGCGTTCTATACCAACGTCATGCTGTAGTGTGATATAGAACTCTGGTAGAGGTTCTATTCCCACACATGGCAGTTGTGGATGCTTTTTGTGTGTTTCTATGTCCATGTAGGGAGCAATGCATTTTAAGCTAGTCACACTCACTACAATCCAAATGTCCTACTTTAGCAATCCTGCTGATGTCAGTCACTGTGAAATACACCTTTGGGGAAGGAGAATTCCAGAGATTTATGTGACGCGTCTGATAACTGCATAGTGCTATAGTGTAATAAACTAGTTAGGTAAGAGTTCTAATCCCAGCTATGACAGGTGTGTTTGTGCTTGTAATTTGTATCCTATGTGGAGGTGGTTGTGAGTGTGTAACAATTGGACTCAATGTGGAGTGGGTTTTGCAAATTTCTTATATGGTGGCCCTAGTATATATCACAATGTCCACCATACAGGGATAACAGATGTGAAATAGCCAAGAGGCTGGGGTGCAAATCCATACCCCTACTTGTGACATCAAGGCCAGGTGAACAAAGTTAGCAAACCTAGTATTACCCAGAGTACAGTCTCAACCCATGTCTCACACACACACTTCCCTGGGCAACAGCCGTTATGTTGGTAGTACCCTGCATATTGCCCACTGATAGTAACCATGGTGTGATTGCAATGGGGTATAGAGGGCATGGCACCCTGTCTGTCAGTCCAGTAGGCACGTACATGCCAACAGTGCACCTTCCCAATGTTCCCCACTAGACACCTGCAACACCTGTGGTGCCATCAAATGTGACCCACAAAGGACATATCATGTCTGAAAAATATGCCCTGTATGGACAGATGCCACTGACACCAGGGAATATCAGTGTAGGTGCAGGGTAAACTTGCTGTCCATTAACAGTTCCTACCACATAATGCCAGGACTAGCACTTCTGATAATAACAATCTGTGTACACAACATGGGCCAGACACCCCAGGTACAGTTCCACATATCACTGTATGTGCATGTGGGAGGTGTGCACATCCCAGACACCATCCATTTCATGGACTAAGGAACACATACATGGCAAGCAATGTACAGCATTGGCCACAAGCAATAGTCACCCAGGTGACTGGATGGTGAATACAATACCCACCTGTGTGGGCAAATCCAGGGACTACACCCTTGAGCCACAATGCAGACCATTGTCATGTGGCCTGATGCCAAGGTATATCCATCACCTAGTCTTGCATAAGCCACCTGGCATAGTCAAACACTACACACCCATGAAGCAATGCATCCCTGCATGTCAGTACTGGCACCCTGTGTGTGTGTGTGTGTGTGTGTGTGTGTGTGTGTGTGTGTGTGTGTGTGTGTGTGTGTGTGTGTGTGTGTGTGTGTTGTATGATTACATTCACACTCACTACAACCCCCATTGGCATACTGAAGCATCCTGTCTGATGTCAGACACCTCCACATACCCTTTGCCCATATAACCTCCATATGACCCCTGTGGTGCATGTGATACCTGCACAGTAATGTGTTGTGGCAATCTCACTAGTGATGAGTTGTATTCCTGGCCCAGCCAAGTGTGTCAATGTGTATGCGTCCTTGTGAGAGTGTGGCTGTGTTGACGCTGGCACCTGTTTATGCGGACAGGCACATGTACTACACCTACCATATAGCTACCATATCCATTTTTCAGATGTCACTCACCATCACATGTACATTTTGAGGGCTCCTCAATATGTAACCTATGTGGTGCATCCAATAACAGCATAGAAATGTGATAGCACTACATAGTCGTCAGTGGTTTGATACCCTGAGCTGGTAGGTGTGTGACACAAACATGCTTAAGTTTTACTCTCCCAGCCCTCCCTGACTTTTCTTTGCCTCTGTCTGCCTCTCTCACTCCCTCTCTGGTGGATATGAAGACCTACACCTGCTTTGCTTAGGCAGCAGCATGTCTATTTTACGTGATGACCATGATCAGCTGATGGCCTCTGCACGAATTGCAGCCCTCCTCTAGTTGATTGCATGTGGAACAGCTGTGGTAACATTCCCATAGCCAATTGCATGGAAACACACTCCAATATCTAGGAACATCATGTTGGTGTTGGGCCTTTTCATTCACTGTGAGCAGGAACTCGATCTGTTGTTTGGCAAACAGCATCTCAGATGGATTGGGGATTTATCTCTAACAAAATACACTGTGGAAACAGGGCAACATACAGGAGGGGGATGTGCCTGACCTGATTACAGACTGTAAGTGCTGCTATACTGCATTTGTAGTAATGTTGGTTTAACAGAGTGTGTGGATATGGCTGTCCTACATGTTTTAATACCTGCCATGTCAGTGCTATGTTTATGAGGAAACCCCCATCTGTAGGGTCATCTGCAGACTGGGCAGTGTGTGGTGCCTTTTGTTTCATGTGTTACCCATAGAGCACCTATCTGTGAACTGCAGAAGGTAGTGTGAGGACTGCAGTCTGTAGATGGTGACAGCCGTGAGAGTTACTGACTTCATTTCCCTCATAGGACATATGTTGCAACAAACCCTGTTACAACAGTAAATGTATGAGGTTATCACAGCAACATGTCAATATTGGCCCTGTGTATGTGCCTCCAGCCACAACTGTGTCAACATTTGTACATATGTCATGCAGTAAGAGGTGTGTATGTGCTGTACACCATAATTAGTGACATCATATCTGATAACAACCCATTGAGATACCAGACTACTACACATGTTATGTATAGTAGGGGTTATATTTGATGGCATAACCTGGGCATTCTGTGGTTGTATGTACAGTACTGAGGTCTGTGTACTTATGGTGAATGTCGGCAGTGTGTGTATTGTTAATATGTACTTTAGCCTGTGTACAGACAGTGGTAGATGTCATTATTCTTGGTCCCGTTCTATCTGATGTTACATGCTGCTCCACTGTATGTTACCCTATTGGCTTACATGTTTGTAGGGCCATACATACACATGCCCCATACCACAGACAGGCATCAGACCACACTGTGTAGTGGCACAGTATATGTAGAGTTAGTGTGTGAGTGGCACATATGAGGATGGTGTTGAACAGATAGTCCATATACTATAATATTACGCTAGCTTACCATATGTGGCTGTGGCTGTGTTCACATTGGTTGTAGTTATGCACTTTCACGCAGGTATATCTTACTCTGTGCCGTGACATGCCTGTAAAGCCTGCTATATATGCAGGTACATGTGCGTTCCCCCATAGGAAATGTAGGCCAGTGTTGAGCCAGTCTGTCTGTGCCTGCACAGTGCTTTGTTACATGCCTAGCAGCTTAGTGTACTTACCAAGTGAGATGTCATGTCCAGATACTTGCCAGATGTACTGCTGCCAGCCCTCCCTTAACAGTCATGTATGTCAGACAGAGCAGTGGGATGCTGTACAGATGTATTTCAATATCTAGTGGGTAGTATGTGGCCATGGCACCTCTGTACCAGTGGTTATTATGTGTCAGGACAGACAGGGTGTGTGAATGCATAACCTATGGGGGAAAATGTATACCAGTCATTACATGTTATACCCATCTAAATGGCTGTTAACATCCACATTGTCAGGCTTAGTCCACATGTCTTGCACTAAGGGATTCTATGTATACCTCTGGACTGTCCAGACTGCGTCAGAATGTCCATATATATATTGGCCAATATATCTGCTGTAGTCCACAGGAGCATTATGTGCTAGCAGCAGTACTGTACTATGATATCCTTAGGATGTCTGTCAGTAGCCAGTGGCACACATGTTAAAAGCAAATGTTACCTCCCACACACACCATGTCTGTGAAGACAGGCCCTATTACAGTAGCAATAGTCTACAAATATACCTGCTATAAATACCTGACATCCCTTTGCACTATGAAGTTGGGTCTATAGGGGCTGAGGTAGGGCTACACTCCATGTTCAGGACATATGGTGAAAATATATGTATATATAATTATCCAGATATCTATATAGATATATACACATATACATATCGACATATATAGATGGATACGTATATGTACATAGATATACATATAAACACCCAGATATATACATATACAGAGCAATATATGTCTGCACATATACAGATAGAGATACATATACACATATACGTATGGATATCTACATGTATATTGACAGTAGTAGGTATATCTGAATAGATATGTATGGACATATAGTTATAGATATCTACATATATACTAACATAACTAGGCATATCTGTACACATAGGATTTGCATACATATATAGCTGTATATGCATATATCTATATATACATATATGTATATCTATATATACATGTATCTATATATATATATATATATATATATATATATATATATATATATATATATATATATATATATATGTAGCATTATACAGATGTGTATACAGACATATGTATGAGTATACATGTGAATGTACATATAGACATATATAGGCCTATTATATGTATACAGCCATATTCCTGTCATATGTAAACCTCAC
Source organism: Protopterus annectens (assembly GCF_019279795.1). Taxonomy (NCBI): domain Eukaryota; kingdom Metazoa; phylum Chordata; order Ceratodontiformes; family Protopteridae; genus Protopterus; species Protopterus annectens. The sequence goes on from NC_056740.1 coordinate 16,997,798, forward strand.
GGTTGTGTATACCCTCCCTGATGTATCTCACTGTATGTATCTGCTATGTGTACATTATGATAAAACTACATATGTGATGCAACAGTCATATTAATAGCAAGGACTACAGAATTTAGGAGCTAAAGGCAATTGTTCAATACTACTCAATATGTGTATTGACAGCTATATTGGTAAAACAACAGCTGTCTTCACAGTGGTCATGGTGTAGTGGTTAAGTGCTGTGACTTCAGTGTACAGGGTCCTGGGTTCAAGACCTGCAAGGGCTGTTCATTTTGTTGCTGGGCATAACAAGGGCTGTTGGATACAGAGTGGTTAAGGCAGTTTTGAGCAGCTTTTAGTGGGTTTGCGCGGGTTTGCGTGAATCTAAGCAGTGCTGAGCTATGTGTAAATGTACGGGCACTTGTACAGTATAGGCTTCACTTTCCAGTGCACAAATGAGCTCAGCTGTTATATTGAGGCAATGTTGATACTTGCTAAGCATGACTTAGCCCTGGTAACTAGGTCACACCACCCAGTCTGATAATCTGTAATAAGTGTATGTAATACCATGTACAATACATGTGCCTATGTGCTGCCATTACAGTAGCAAGGGGTGTGAGTGTCATGCATGGGACACAGACATATATGAGGCCTGTACAGCACTGTTATCCATGTGAATGTGTTCCATGCAGGTGTAATAGCCCAGGGTACGTGCTGTCACACTGGTATGTAGTGTATCATGGCAGTACTACTGTTAACAGTGCTAACCCAGGCAAGAGCAGAGTGCTAAATGTAGTACTGACAACAGGCACACCTGTGTGGATAGCTGGACACAGAGGGCTCCCTGTTGTATCCCTGGTGTGTGGGCTGTGTCACAGTATATACCCCTTACTGGGTAATGATCCATCATGTGGAATGTAACTGTAGACTACAGTCTGTACAGCACATGTTAGTGAGGGCTTCTGACATGTAGTTATGGCATACATATTGTTGTCCGACATCTATCTGTCAACACACTCATGCTACTGCATAGCTTCTTGCCAAGCTGATGACTGTCAGTCCCTGTACAGATGTGCAGACAGCAGGTATCCAGCTGGGATCTGTACAGGCAACCTAAGCTTGACTGACACTGAAATATCTGCCCACCTGTGTAAGACCTGGCACATATAGGAGATGTCACCCTGTACACACCACATGCCATGGGTACCTCCACTACACTACTACAGTCAACCAAACACGCTTCGGTACAGGTCTCCATCACAGACACTAACCATGTGTTGTAATGCATGTTGCATACATGTCAACCTGATCACCTCAGTGGCCATGTGCAGAAGGCGCCTGGAGAATTGGCGAATGCATGTCAATCTCACCCTGAGGGTCATCACAGTAGTGTCTGTCAATAGATTGCCCACTGCCACCTGGCAGGTGGCAGGATACCACTGTACACACAACCCCTACACAACTCATCTCCCCTTAGACAATATCTAGGTTCACAGCTTTGACCACCTGCAGGGATGCACCCCTGTACTGACACATGTGTACTTGTGCATGACTGAGTATAGCAGTGTCTGTGTGTTAGCACACCTGTACTTGGGAATTCCACGAGGGCCTTCACAACCAATGCAACACCCATTGCCATAGTCACTTGTGGCTGCTGCTGTATGGGACATTACATGTACCCTGTTAAGCTCCCCTCCATACCAGCTAGATGAGCCTTGCAGCACCAGCACAACAGTGTTTTACAAATGGGTTGATAGGCATGGGATACCCATTGTGTTCTGGCATGTGTGTTTAGTTGCACATTTCCGTATATCTGTAGGGTACAGCATTCCAAGGCCACATACTCCTATTGCAATACCCATTGCCACACAGTAGTACAGATAGTGTAGTTGATGCCCATAGGTGAGGCATGACAATGCAACACCCTACTACATGTGTGGCATATGCATTAGATGCATATCCCTGTAGTACCACTGTGGGGGTATACTATGGGTTGTATTGCAGTCAAGGCCAATGTGTGATGTTGAGTATGTCAGAGTGTCATCATGGGTTTCAGGGAGTGGGGGATGTGGGTGCTGTATACACTGTCATTACACCAAGGTACACCCTGTATATGTCCTATGTACCATGTTATGGTTACCACTGTCACCATCAATCATACAGGTAACTGATACCACAATCCAAGCCAGTTATGCATGTGCTGTGTGCAGTCTACCTGTAACACATTGGACACATGGTCAAGTTAGTTAGCAACGATAGGCCCTGGTATCTCGGATGTGTGTCTGGCTGTTATGTGTCTGTTAATGTGTATATGATGGTATGTCACACTATGTATTTCCATATACACCCATTACATCCCCCATTAGCATACTGTACATGTCTGGGGATATTCTGCATGTAACATGTAACCTAGGACACACCTCACCCTAAACGCTGTGTGGTGCGTGCAATGTAAGCCACACACTTCAGTATCACTACATAGCTAGGTAGGGGTCTAGTCCCAGTGTTGCCAAGTAATAGTGTGCATGTATGTGGATGGGTCTACATCAGGTTGCAGGATATACACACTTCAGCAGGTCACCTGTCCATGTGGCACCGGCAATAACCGTTTTAGTAACCTGTGACGTGTTCAACTGCGCCCCAAATATGTCACAGCCATGGTGTCACCACAGTGACATACCCCATTGTGGAATATGACTGCAGACCATCCTCGTGCTGACACATGTACACTTACAACACAAATGGATAACATTATAGGGACTGTAATCAACCAGTGTTACTAACAGCTATAATGCATTATTGTTGGATGGCTACACTACCTGACATTTATGCATTACACTTTGCTCCCTACAACATGTTACACTGCAGCACTGTGGTACACTGTTGTACAGTCACCATGTGAATCAGAACCATATCAGCCTGTCCCTGCATTGATGGTATGGATGACAGGGATGTGGCACAGGCATCATCATATGCACAGGGTGTGATGTTGGTTTGCCAGAGGCTGAGGGTGGGCCATACATTTGACACCATGTGTGTGGGTGAGGGGTGTACTGTGGTGAGCTGGGCATGGTGATGTGGTGTGTGTAGGTATGGGGTTGCCCTAGGTGTGTTTGCATAGTGTGTGGGTATGCATGCACACAGTTCTGCCATGTGGCTGCCCTACACAGGTGTGTATGGACAGCTGCAAACCATACCTGGCAGGGTGCACTGTTCACTGCCTCTGGCCAGGAACATGTGGACTGTGCCTGCCAGGGGTTCCATGGGCACGTCCAGGTACGGGCCTCGATGTGCTAGTCTCACCTGCTGATGACAAATGTCTGCTGGTACCAGGTCCCTCCTGAGAATGGCCAGGACCATGTGCATGTGGCCTGCTGGGGTGTGGTGTGGACAGCACACCCCCACACTGCCGGGGCTGCTACTGCCACTATGGGAGCCACTTGGTGTCCTAGCACATCCACGTTTACTGCCTGCTGTTGCTGTTGTTGGCCCATGTCCATGCAACCGTCGCCGCATTCCCACCACATGTTAAAGCATGGACACACCACGGCTGATGAGGGCCATCATCTCACCATGCCATCTATCTGTGAGGTCAGTATAAGCACAGATGGCATCAGACAGTTCACAGAAGTTGTCACTTACAGATGCAAGAACAGCCCTCTGCAGTCTCAGTCCCTGTCTGGTGTAACGTTCTATACATGCCTGCACCACCATAACAGCCTGTGCCTGCTGGTACCAGCTATGTCGCCTCTGCCAGGAGCATAATGCCCTATCACGAGCACCCTGGGACATCTGCCTATGTGGTGCCCTGCCAGACATCTGGCTATGCTTGCTGCGTAGGCATGGTTACCACACTTTCCTGTGCACTGCCACTAAACACCAGCTGCCCCTCCACTATGGCCACAGGTGATGGGGTATGTATAGGCACTGAAACTGTGTGCAGGGTTGGTGTGGCTAAAAGGGGGATGTCAAATGTTGGCACAGTGTCAGCTCCTGACAACCCCACCTGTGCCTCAACAGTACTATCATCATCTTCGGAGTCTGTATGGACACCAGCATCAGATTGCATGCAGGAGGGACCCTGACCCACTTTGCCACCTGTGGGGAAAACAATAAATGCACTTTAAAACCTGCACAGCATTGCCTAATAGTATACACGCAGACACACACACACACACACACACACACACACACACACACACACATGCCCACACCCATAAAACCTACCTGTCCATGGCTTTACAGACAGTCCCATGTATATGTCCATGTGGTACCCCATCCTGCATCACACTTGTTAACATACACACATTGATACCACTCCTTAACATATCAGTCCTCTAAATGCCTACATAAGTGGTCACACCACAAGACCTGTTACTACATTACCTGCCGGACCTGTATGTCGTGGTTTTACATGGCCTCACTGCTGTCATTCAGTATGCACCCTCTGTATGTCTGGACATCATGAGCATGGCCCCTGTATGTGTGGGCTACTATATTCTATCCATAATATCACACACTAGTGTGGCATGTGTATGTAATGCTCAGTACATGCCAGATATGCTGCTCATTTAGCCTATCATGTGACAACTGTAATATATGGAGACACTCCCTGGTGTTGACTAGTACTTCCCCAATGCATCTGTAGTGCTGCATACGTGGGTTGTAGGTGTCCTCCCTGCTGAATGCAATATTAAGGGTGTACCTGGTGTCCACCTTCTCTCTCAATGCCTGTTCCATGCTACAGACCATATTATACTATCAGCTGTCCTGTGATTACACACATGACAGGTATTCCTGGTGTGTAATGTGGCAGTCCATGCCCATGTACTGCATGGTCCCAAAGGGAAATACAGCTGTATGAACACCCCACAATTGCACATGTGCATACATGGCCACCCACACAAACACACACATGCACACACGCATCCTACATGCATCAACCTCCCTCCACTTCACTAGAGTGACCCTACAGACTAACTTACCACCAGGACACACATACACACACACACACACACACACACACACACACACACACACACACACACACACACGCACACACACACACACAGGTGAGGTTGCACAATGATAGTACACAGTCCTCCTATTACCCATCTGTCAACATGCAGAACATATGGTACAGAACAACATGCAGTTCAGCTATACTCAATCCATGCTAGCAACAGTATACATGTTTGTGATGCATGTGCTGTGTCACTAAGTGATGCCCCTTCCCCTGGATACTACTGCACCCATGTACAGAGTATTGCTGTGCACCTGTTCTGTACCCTGCCATGTACTGTGCACCACACCTCACAGGTGTACAACCCATTGCAGAATGTGTAGTACTGTGTCAGTTATGTCAGCTTTAATGCTCACAGCCTCCATGTTTTTCAGTAACACATTCCTGGGATGATATGTGGACAGTTGTCATCTTTGAATGCCTGATGCCTGATTTACAGCTCGCAACATCAGCGGACCATGTATGACCAATCCAGTATTCTTACACTAACAACCATCACACCATACCGTGGCTATGGGGGGTGTACACACGCTTCCTGATATGATGCACCCATCCATGATCTGCATTGGGAACACATCACTGCATATCTTAACAGTACATGTGCCTGATATGTGACATATGTCCTGTACTTTTACATGCAGTGTCTACGGAATGTGTTAGGTGTGTGGATGCTGACCACAATGCATGCACTCCGTGTGGGCATATATGTGCTATGACAGTTTGACACACCTCTTGTTGTGTGTACTACAGCAGTCACTACTCCTGGTGTGGGTATACCAGCGTGGGCCATCTGCAATGGCCAGTGTATGTTCAGTCTGCCCTACACATGTCCCCTACTCTGCATGATTGCAAGGTCTACTCATGTGCACATCTCTTGGTGTTCACACACTGCCATCACTATTGCTGTGGGGGTAGGGTTACGTCTGCCATAGGTCCTGAACCTGATTATGTGCGGATGCTGCCATTCTTAGCATCCTTAGGATCCCTGCTGCCGTGCACTGGTGTGTCATGCTGACAACCCCCTCCTTCAAACTTTTTGCAGATGCATGACAAGTAAGCCCTACACATGTGTGTCACTTTGCAGTGTCCCATACACTGAACACCACATGTTACAGCCTAATCCCAGCTGATAATGTGGACTACTGTAACGCCATATGCCATAGTGTATCTCTGCAGCAGTTGCCATTGTCCTACAGGTATATACACTGATGTTGCACTGTATATGGGTGTTGTTCCAAACATGTCCCTATTGTAGGCCATGTCTCCCACCATTATGTTACTCCCTGTGGACACATTCTGCAATGACGGGATGTTAGTTATCATGCAGGTGTCTGACATACCCTTCTAATACCCCAACATGGTCACACCTGTTATGCCCTGCATTTCACAGCAACAATACATGCACATGTACAGCATGCATTCTGGGTAGGTGTGTTAGATGTGTGCATGGAATTTACCATCACCATTACATGCCCAGTGTGTTGGCAAGCATCTACATAAACCATACTCACCAGCTATAGACTGCTGCCTTGGTGGTATCTTGGAGGGACCTACATAAGAAGGTGAGAGATGCAATGTCAGTGGTCACACCTGTGGCAGTGCTACAGGGTGGGTGCAGTATTACAATACATCAATGGTACATTTCCACAATACTACCATATCTGGGCATCTATTTATCAGTACTATGCAGCAACACAATATATCTATGACATGTCAGATATGCATGATCTACTTGTACCGATGCAGATGTATACACAACAGTGGTCTACTAATGTGCCCTGTGTCCTTACCTGCATGCTCCTTGGCTGGTGTGTGGGTAACACCCACCTCCACAAAGATGTCCGGTGGTTGGTGGCTGGCCGGATGGGCAGGTGCCACAAAGCTGGCCAGGAGCTCCTCCACACATGTCAGGGGGGATGGATGGCATGACTCCCCCTGTGGTGAGGGGATACCTGGACTGCAGCAGCATGCCGATGGGCATTGCGAAGCAGGTCAGTACAATGATGCCGGACCTGCTCATAACTGCGGTTGTGCAGTCCAACATCATTGACCCTGTGGACTAGGTCATTCCAAAGAGCGGTCTGCTCCTGCTGTTCATGGGCAGCCCTGCCAAACAGTACAGGATAGTGCTGGATTAAGTACGTGATCAGCATTTCATTTTCGGCTGTTGAATATGTTGACAAACGTGCATGTGACATCTTGACTGAAAGACATAAAGATGGAAACAGGTCTGAGAAACTCATACAGCAAGGTTACCACAGGTCTTAATACACATCTCTGCCACCCCCCACCATATCAGCTACAACAAATCGTACACACAACTCATTAAGTATGGCTACAGCTTAACTACCAGTGGGACAGATATTGTATTGTACCACACTTTCTGCTATGTGATTGTAGCCATTTTCCCTGTGTGGACACTATCATTGCTGGCCTGTTACAGACTATTCACCTGCATGCCATTGTCAGGGCCACTATGGTTCCATATATGCCTGTGGTATGGCTGCTTTGTGGTTGCTGCACATCTGACATTCTGTGTTATTGGGGATATCTATGCATACTGTTGGACATGTTCTGGTATTGTGTAGACTATTACTACCAATATATGTTCTATAACAATGACACAATAACATGTATATGTACTATTGCCCAGCAGAACCACCTCTCTAAACCCATCTGCCCATGTTATCTGGCCACATCACATGTGCCCCACCCTGGGGCCTCCTCATGTACTTTTCCAGCAATACCGTCAGGTGGAGCCAACCCAGGGGATGTTGTCCCCCCCCCGGGGGCACACACAGACATGTTCCTGTCCCCTGAGGTCAGGTCCAGTGTTTGTTCCATAATGGGCTCCACAGACACATGTGGAATATGCTATATCACTCTGAGGCACCCAGTACATATTCACAGGGCTGACATGCTCCTCCTGCTCAGCCTCCAAGCCAGGCACCTTCAGGATGTGGACTGCTGTTGTGAGTAGCAGTGGGTGGGAGGCTTGTTCCCATCATGTCAATATTAGGGCCCATGGGATGTCCACATCACAGACCACACACACACCATCCAGGGTGTTTACCCACCACATATGTCACATACCACCCCTCTAGAATGTCCTCTATATCACCAACCCTGACCACCCCCACAACTATACCTGCCATGTTGTTGTTGTTGTTGTTTGTCTTTTGCCTTTTTCCTGGTAAGGGGTTGCTACAGCAGAACTCCGGTCTGCTAATGATTGGCAGTAGATTTTTACAAAACGCAAAGGTGCCAGCTCGATGCCCGACCTTCAACGAAGGCACGCCCATTTACGCATGCTTGTCTTTTGCACGCTACCCAACCCGCGGGGAGGACATGCAGACTCCACACAGAAAGCACTCCCAAGCCAAGCTGAGAATCGAACGGGAAAACCTCTTGCTGTGAGGTAACAATGATATCGCTGTACCACCACAGCAGACAACAACTATACCTGCCATACTTCCCCATATTTCCATTCCATACTTCACAGATGAGGGCAATGTGGTCCCAACAAGGGGTTAACATGTGACATACCCGTCCATGTTGCACACACTGCCAGCTGTAGATATCTGTGTGTATTGCTATGTGTGCTGTTGCCTCATACATAGCATAGATCACTGTGGTAGTAATATAGGGGACATGTATTTACATACATATATGTCTGTGTGTGTGTTTGTATATATGTAGACATGTGCATATAGGTATATGTCTATATATGTGTAGATATACGTGATGTATATATGTGCTCATATATATGTCTACACATGGGTATCTGTATATTTGTGGACATACATTTTATATATATATATATATATATATATATATATATATATTTATATATATATATATATATATATATCTTTATATATTATGTATGTGTAGCATACCTATATGTGGGGTACATTCAGACATCAGGTCCACAATCTCACAACACCTTCCTGCACAGCTGCATTGTTCTGCCTTGCTACAACACAGACAGGTGCCACATATGGACACAGCCTGACATTAGGGGGTATAAGTAGGACCAGATTGCAGGTAACCCTATTACACACCTATGGCATTCCTGCATGCTACATTACAGATTAACCTGAGTATCCTGCAAGAGGTAGGCTGTGGGTCCCACATGTCCATCATAATGGCATTATTTACACCACCAGCTATTGGCCATGTAATATACATACTTCTCATTACACAATGCACACTATGATGGTTTACATCTTGTCAGTCAGTGATGATGTGTAAAGGTGATGGCTATGGCCCACTACCCACAGGGACATACACTATTGTCCATAGCAGTTGTTCAGTTGAACATCATTACAATACCTGATGGCACATATAAATCATTCCATATCATCTATCCCATTATTATAGATGAGGTACTACATTCAATAACATGCATATATACTTCACATACCTGTTGTGAGAATGATGTCTGTTCTGGATAGTTTGCTGGATGTTATTATAGTTTTTTTTTTTGCTTTAGTTTTGCTTTGCCTTTGCCTTAGGCTTTTTTTGTTTGTTTGTTTTCTCTCTCTCTCTCTCTCTTTCTCTCTCTCTTTGTCTCTGTCTCTCTCTAGTAAATGGATTGAGCTGCTTTAAATAGATTGCAGCATGGATGTTGTAGGTGATGCACATGATCAGGTGATGGCTTCTGCATCAGTCAGTGTCCTCCACTTGCTACCTGCATGCAGCTTGCTTTGTAGTACTTCCAATTACCACTGTCATGGCAACCACCTACTATAAATCCCTACATCATGTGGGTGTGGTCCCTTTACCTTTCCTGTGTGATGGACATCCTTCCTGTGTGTGGGCATCAGTGTTACAGACAGCAGGTAGCAATACCTCTCACAGGCGAACCTGCACACTCAGGCAAGCTACATATTTGTAGGAGGTTCCAGAACTACAGACAGAGTGTGAGTAGAGTTGTTGTATGCATTGGATAGTACTGGTGTTACAGGGTTTGTGCATACATACTAGTTTACCTTGGCATGCAGTCTGTCTGCATAGCTCTCAACTGTGAGCCTATCCTCTTGATGGCCAGAGGTGTGCCTATTATGTTTTGTCTGTCCACCACACAGGTCTTGTGTCAGATATTTCACTGGCATTGTGTGTGTTGAGTGCTATCAGTACATTGTCACATCCATTTCTGTTTCTAACTTCAAATTCCTGACTAAGGGTATGTTGCAGACTATCCTTTAACACCAGTGACTTGCTTAGTGTATGACAACACAGTTTTCCATATATGGGCCTGTGTTCCAGCCAGTGTCCTCCACCTACATACCAGGCTTTGCACATATGACATGCTGTCAGGGGTTGTTCTGTAGTGGGCTGTGAGTATGTTATGCTGCCATTCCTGCCATCAGTCCACTGCTGTTGTGACAGCAACATTTGTAAATCTTTCCAGACTACTGTATTAGTATAACTGTTTCACAGTTGCATTACTCAGTTTATATGGATGTCCACGTCTAAACAGCTAAATGACATGGCATATACAACTATAATAGTACACAAATAAAGCTTTCCCATTTATGCAAACCTGTGTGTGGTGTTATATCCTTTGACCTCCCTGTGGGTATATGTTGCAGGCAACAATTGTCATTTGTATGGGTGGCTCATACAGTGCCCAGTTGGTAAGGTGGTAACTGTAGGCATCGTGCCTGTTCCATATTGTGTGCACCTTCTACATATGTATCTTATTATACATATCTCTGCGTGTGTATGTGCAGTTACATATATATATAGATATATATATATATATATATATATATATATATATATATATATATACATATATATGTATATATATATATATATATATATATGTGTGTGTGTGTGTGTGTGTATCTGCATATATGTGTCTGTGATATTTATCCTAGGGATGTTGATTGCTTCCACATTGTATGTTCCCTATTGGAGCCAGACTGTACTGCATGATATGTTACTGATACCAGCCTGATATCATACACCTGGGATGGAGTACTATTAACATCTTGTGCTCATGTTGTTTCAGGTCCTGGTAATGGGATCTGCAACAGTTGGTAGTGTATTGCAAAGCAGACGTATTTGGCTGTGAGGGGGGGAAATACACATTTGTACATGAGGTATGTTGTTTGGGGCCTCTTAACCCCAGCAACGGTGCATGTGGACATATACGTTTATGTTATTTTCCCATTATCTACAGATGTATGTCCGTATATGCCTATATATATATATATATATATATATATATATATATATATATCTGCTTACATATATATAACTTCCTGTATATGTACATATATATATATATATATATATATATATATATATATATATATATATATATATATATATACACATACATATACATATAGATGTTGACATATATATCTATAGATGTATGCATTTGTATGTATATATGTTTATTTATATTATATATATATATATATATATATATATATATATATATATATATATTTCTATATTATATCTATATCTGCATATATTGAATGACTGGGTTGGATGATATGTTTGTGAAAACATCAGAGTTATGTATATCTGACATGGCTTAGTGGTAAATTGCTATGGTGTGCAGGGTCCTGGGTTCGAGCCTCGCAGAGGCTGTTTATTTTGTTGCTGGGCAGAACAAGAGCCATTGGATACAGAGTGATTAAGGCACTTTTACACAGTTGTGGGCAGGTTTGTGTGGAGGTAAGCACTGCTAACTTCCAGTTACAGTTTCTTATACTGATTTAGCTTCTAAATTGCTTAACCTCTGTAGGCATTGCTTATCCCCCACGCAAACAGGCTTAAACACGCTTACTGCTGCTTAAAAGTGCTTACTCCCACTTACCCCCACGCTAATTTCTTTAAAAGAAAAGAAAAAAGGGTTGCTACAAAAGTGGTGAAAGAGGGCACAAAGAGGGAAAGACATTAGGGAAAATAGCTAGGGATGTGCAGGAAGGGTGTAGGGAATGTCCATAGCTGCCCATTTCTTCTACAGCAACAGCTGTGCATATACACTGAATCTGGAGGTAGATTTGGACACTCAAACCCCTGGGAGAGGGGTGAGGACAACAGTAATAAGTTGCTAAGCCAATTAGACCAGATTACATGTGTCCAGTGGACACTTGTGTGAAATGCACAGCTATGTATGGGGCAAGATTTTTTTTGGGGAACAGATTGCCCTTTTTTATTTTTTTTTCAGGTGAGAGTGGGATGTTGGGCAGGGATAGTAGGTATATTTGGGGAGGTAGTTTGGGTAGTTTAACAGACAAGACAAACAAGACGCATACAGGGGCAGTATAAGACACATGTGGGGGTAAACACCTTGATGGGGAGGGGTGTTGGAAAATTGGAAACCCATGAGCTCCCTAGTGCAAACAGTGGGACTGAGTTCTCCACCCATGGACAGTCACCACTGCACCTTCACAGCCCTGATGGTGGCTGTGCTGGGGGCTGAGTCACAGAGCCAGGCTGACCCTCTAGTTGCAACACGTGGCCCTCGAGCTGGCGTAACAGATCACCAAACTGCTGGCTGAGCTCGCTAAGCACCAAGACCCGGACCTGGCAATGGGTGACAGGTTCCTGCCCACTCCCTCTCCTGGGGGGGGGGCTAGCCCCATCCCCTGAGGCGGTTCCACCCAAAGGAGGTGCAGGACCAATGGACAAGGAGGTCCCGTGTTGGGCCCCAGACATGCTGGTGCCCAGTGCCACGGCCAGCTGAGGTGGGATAGGTGGATCCGCTGGGACCAGCCTTCCCAAATGTGCTATAGTGTTTAGATTTTATCATCATATGTGGGTTAGTAATAGTAAAAACATTCCAGGGTTAGGTATAACAGCATGCATAGATATTCCCATTAACCCAGACACCAGATACAGAACAGTTGCCTAGCAAACAGAACATATGCATACATGGGACCACAGTGGTAATAACAACAGCATACAGGTACATTGATGGCACCATGCCACCAATGTTGGAATAATTCAATATAGCACATGCATGGAAACAAATATAAATATTTATCAACCAATAGGACATAATCAGAACATTGGAGTCATTACATACCAGTTGAGGTGGGTATGTAGTTTATTGTTGGAGATATGGTGGGGGGAGAGAAAGATATCAATTAACAAATAGTGTATTCCTGTAGTCCACATTATTTTCCTAGTCAGTGCTGTTATCTGTACCTTACAAGTATTACTACACTACTCTATAGCCTTAGTTTGGACAGTGATATGGCTGTCGTCATTGTTATACATGTACTGGTTTTACCTGCAATATACACCTCTTACCTGGTATACCTGTAGAGGGAATGTTTGTTAACACTAACTAACTGTTTCTACACATACTCCCAGATTCCAGGTTGATGTTGTGCACATAGCTATGCAACTCTTTCTGCATACACTCTGGCCATGTCTTGACCACATGCAGGTGTACCTGGACATATCTAGACTATTGCCCTCTTCAGCCTTTAGTGTCTTGTCACACACACATATACATGCTTTCCTACACATTATATTATGTAGCACAGTATGGGTGACAGTGATCAGTGATACTTTATTATTCAGAGAAACTGCAATATTCATTATTTCCTAAATACCAGAGTAAACAGTACCAGTACAGGATATAAAGGTTTTTGTTTCTCAGCACAGTGTTCGTATCCGAAGTACCTGTGGGAGCAATGTTTGTTAGTACTACCTGAATGCTGCCACACAAAGTTCCAGATTACACATTAGTATTATGCACATACATCTCACTCTGTTACTGTACACACTCTGGTCACAGCTTGACAACATGGGGGTGTAGATAGGACATACTTGACTTATTACTCTCCTAACATTTTCGGGAGTTGCTACAGTGACAGGTTTGTTCTCATACATGTTTGACAATCACTTGTATTCCCTGTTTGCTGGCTAAACATCTGGAATTATCTCACAGACTTCCCAGGGGGACAGGGTGACAGGCAGCAGATATGGGCCCATATACTGGACATTCTGGTCTTATCTGTACAGTTGTGGGGTATGATTCTGTATGCAGCCTACTTTCACTCCCAGGATTCAGACCATGGCTGTGTCTGCTACAACTTAAAGACTGTCCATCAGAATTGTACTATATAGATACTGCTGTATATCTCCTATCTGCTTTCTGTCTTATAATTCTCCTGTGCTTTTGCATTCTGACCTTGTATTACAGCACTCTTGTAAAGATTTCCTAGACTGTTATATTTTGTAGGGCAGTGTTGGTGACAGTAATGAGTAATACCTCATTATTCAGAGCAACTGCATCAGTCACAATGCCATATAATACTAATGTAAACAGTACCAGTACAGGGTATCATTCTTGTATTTCCGGGCACGGTGTTGGTCTCTGACAGACCTTTGGGAGAAATGTTTGTTAGCACTACCTAAATGTTGCCACACACAGTACCAGATTCCACATTACTATTATGCACATACATCTCACTCTGTTACTGTACACACTCTGGCCACAACTTGACAACATGGGGGTGTAAATGGGACATACATGGCTTCTTACTCTCATAAGGTTTTGGGGAGTTGCTAGTGTGCCAGCTTTGTTCTCACAGATGTGTGTCAATCAGTTGTATTTCCTGTTTACTGCCTATACGTCTGGGATCATCCCACTGATTTCCCAGGGGGACAGGTTGACAGGCAACAGATATGGGCCACTTTACTGGACATTCTGGATATATCTGTACAGTTGTGGGGTATGATTCTGTATGCAGACTAATCCCACTGCCAGGATTCGAACTATAGCTGTGTGTGCTAAAAACACAACAGTTCACATCTCAGTTGGGCTATTCGGGTTTTGTTGTCTGCCTTTGCCCTGTTTTCTGTCTATATGTCTCTCATGGCCTCTGGGGATTACACCAGTCATATACAGGCATTCCTACACATTATATTTATGGTGCACAGTGTAGGTAACAGTGCTTAATACAACAGTACTATTACATGATTGCAAATCTACATTACCATATGATACCAGAGTATAGACATGCAGTCCAGCAGCTAGACCTTTATTTTCAGGCTATTACGCTTTTATTTACATACAAACTATATGAGACTCTTCCTGCCATATTCTCTGGTGTATGCAGTACTTGCCTTAAACAATATAGGTTTTATACAGGCAATTCATTTACTAATACTTTTAGATTTATTTCCTATGACAGTAAATGCAAGAGTATTACTGACCTGCCTTGCATCGCAACCTCTCCAGGTGACTTCCATGGGCCTCCTGGTTCACAGCCCACTCAATTGCAGTTGTGGAGGACATAAGAGAAATATTTATCCATACCTATCCATGATATACATGAGCTGGCAATTTTTACACACAAAGTGGGGTGATACTTACACACAGCTGGGACATCCCCTGCTGTTATAGCCTCTTGGATCCACTGCTCCAAGAGGTCCTTCTTATGCCACTTCAGGTTGACATAGTGATGCCTGACCTGCTCACCAGTTCAGGGTATGCCAGTGGCACTAGTGAGGTCACAAGAGAGATGGTCCCAGGCTTCTGCCTTATATTGGGAACCCTGGTACTGGCCCTGCAGCAGTCTCTGCTCATGGTCTTTGACGAGGAGTCCTGCCATGACTCTGGACTCCTGGATGCACCAACGCTGTGTCCGAAAGCACACTCTCTCTCCTCATCCTGGCATGGTACCTGCAAGGGGAAGCTACAACCAGTTATGAGATGTATTCCCACCTGTTCGGTTTTAAGTAGGGCCAATTTCCCACACTTTTCCATGATTGGCCGGTTTCGAAATGGCTAAGCTATGAGCAAACCTGCTTACCTAAGGTTGGTATTGTTTAAAGGGGTATAACACTGGGCAGATTGGGTTTGCTGGCCTACACATTGTTTACATCTCCTTAGCTGGCCTGTACAATGCTTAGCATTGCTTACATTGGACTTTACATTATATTTTCTTTTTGGCATGGATTTATTATTTATTACATCTTATATGTATGCCTGGTATCCATGATTCATGTTTACGTACACTGTATGGGGTCCTTATGTTTTATTGTGTACTTCAACACTCTATTACAATTACACCTCACTTCTGGGCTTACTGCTGTACTCCAGTTCACATATTTTATGTTATGTAGTGGGTTATTGAACATAATGACTGTATGCTGATTCTTTTCACAGGATCAGTTTGATTTTACTAGAGTGAGGACTTGTTTGGTGATACCTCATTCTTCTGTACTGCAATGCTGGCTTGGTGGTTAACTACTGTGGCTATAGTGTATAGGGTCCTGGGTTCAGGACCTACAAGACTGTTTATTTTGTTGATGGGTAGAACAAGGGCCGTTAGATGCAGAGTGAATAAGGCACTTTTGAGCAGTTGTAAGTGGGTTTGCACGAGTCTGCGCAAGGGTAAGCAATGCTAACCTCCGGTTAAATATGCTTTCAGAGAGTTAGCTTCAATATTGCTTAACCTGCATGTGCATTGCTTACCCCCATGCAAATGGGCTTACACCCGCTTACTAGTGCTTAAATATGCTTACTACTGCTTATTGGTGCTTACACTTGCTTACCAGTGCTTACTCCCGCTTACAATTACACTGATATAGACAGTAATATCTCATGGTTCTTGGGAAGGTGGGGGATTCGGAAGCTGTATGGAGTTGTCATTCATTGCACATTTTACCTTCCATTTGTATCCATGATTCCTGTGTACATATACTGTATGGGGCACATGTGCTTATTTGGGGACTTTGCAACATTATGACACTGACACCTCACGTGTATTTAATACAGTATTCTAGTTCACAATTATATGTTATTTAGTAGGTTATTCAGCAAAAAAAAATGAAATGTTCATAAACTTATTTTAAATGGAAAACGGAATGTGCTGCAATGGGACTCAAACTGGGAATGCTTGCTCGTAAGGTGAATGCTCTGCCCACTACACTATTGCTATACTGCTTCATTTGCATATATCTTCCTTGTTATCTTCTTCAGCCATTTAAGCTGCATTAACCATAGCTAGGCGATGGGCACACCCGTGCACCTATGGTTATCTTTAATCGGGTTCATAAAAAAATAGGGTTTGTTTATTTTATATGTATTTACTATTACTGTTGTACACATGGGGAATGTTGCTGGGGATATGCGGACACCAATGAGTGGTCTCACTCATTTCTTAGGCTTTTCTGCTGTTCTTCATTGTGGGGGCATGTATATTCTGAGAGGTCTGCTCTCAGACACGCCCCCTGCACTCTTACATGCTCCATGTAAGAGTAGGAGCTCAGGCAGTGCACTTCATTAATATGCATGGCTCGCTGCCATCCTGCTCTTAAATGGCCGCTTCCATGCAGGACTAAGCTAGTCCTGCACAGAAGATTAGTAAATCTGAGGGACACACATATACACACACACACAGACACACACACACACACACACACACACACACACACACACACACACACACACACACACACACACACACACACACACACACACACACACACACACAAAATTCTCAGTGAAGGCTGACACAATTCTTCAATTCCCTACAGCTTTTTTTTCCTTGCCTTATAGTACTCCCATCATGCTGAAGAAAGTCAGAGACTTACAGTCACTCGTTCTAAAATCATGACAAATACGAAATACACCAATTACTATCTCTTTCATTCGTAGTTGGCCTGAGCCATCTCACAGGATGACATGCTACACAGTTTGTTAACCAACAGTGTAAATAAAGAGCACCTTTTTCCCAGATAAATAACAGTGCCTAAGTAGTGTCAACCAATACCAGCCATAAGAGCTTAAAGGTAAATAAATTAAATTTAGTTAAATAATAAAAAAATAGTACACATACAAAGTAAAATATACATAGATCTGCATATACAGGGATCATTAAAAAGAAGGCAATAAACACAGGATGTATACAGAAAATTAAAAAAAAAAAAACTAAGCTCAAGATATATAAAGTCCCTGGGCAGCTTACTATAGAAATACTGACCTAGCCAGTCATCACAGAAGGTTCCACACAACAAGACAAGACAGTATCAACTGCTATAGAATACAGTTATATAGCATGTTTTCCTCTACCCTACTCAGTGTTTGTAACATCATTATCCTGTTTTTGCTACCTTAACAAAAACAGCCAACACACCTGGAGCATCACATATTTTTGGTCATTCTCTATACTTTAACATTCAGATTCAGAAAAACAATATTGTACTTTCCTTTTATGAGAATATACACTGCAGATAAACATGAGAGGAGACAAAAAGACAAAAAAAAATCTTCTCTGTTAGCCTGGCATTACCACAATTGCTTTTGTTTTAGTCTGGTATTACCCTTGACTTCAGAATAGAGTATTACTTCAGCATGTAAATTGAAAACAAGACAAAACTAGGTTATGAATACATAAAGAATTTGAAAATAAAAGTAAAACAGTGATGTCTGATCTTGTATTTTTTTCTCTGAAGTGATGTCAGAGAAATAGTAATATTAATGTTATTAACCTTTTACTTTCAAGTATTTCTGATGAAGAATTCTAATTGAAGAGCAAATTATTTATTTTACTTTCTGTTCAGAATATTGATTCATAATTCACTTTTGCTCTGATTCTAGCTATTATAAAGCATGATAGTTCATTAGATAGACATTTTTTTTTCATTTAGCATTATGTAAAAGTCCCAAATACAAGGATTATCACTTCAAATTCCAAATGATGTATTGCAAAAAGCATTGAAATGCAGCTTTAGAGCATCTGTCCTTCTTTCTCAGTGTATTATCATTCACCAAGTATGAAAAGAGGAAATCAACATTTTGTAGTCATAAGATAAAAGAAGAACTATGTAGAGGAATTAAGAGTAAGAATATAAAGACAATTAAAATGGTTAACCTGGAGGAAAAGGAAAAAGTCTTTGTTTTCTTGTCTGTGGAGTAGATTGTATATATCGGTAGGGTATCAAACAGAGGCAGTGACTCGTCATCTCTGGTTTGAAAATACATTCATCTTTTTAGGCATGTGTAATATGTATTCCACCCCAGTCCCTCCCTGTATTGGACTCAAAACTTTTTGTGGTAGAGAGGCATCAGTGCCTTGACAGTTCTCGATGCAGTTATCTGGAGTCTCATAGCCATAGTAATGTCAGTCATGATTAAAAGGTGTATGGCAAAATCCTACAAGTCATCTGTCCTCCAAACATTTTACTTATGACTCTTATAGAGAATTTTAGGATCTTAGTAGTTTGGAATGTGAAATAAGACTGTGGGAAAATTGTGATCTTTAGCCATCCTCCTTGCATTACCGTCCTCTCTTATTTCTAAATGATCAAGTTTTAGTGGTTGCACAACAGCTTCCCTGCTCAGAAATAATTCTCAACCAGGCTTCTACCACTGGTAATATCATTCCCATAACTATTATAAGCCTTGTAGAAAGAGATGAAGCACAAAACCAACAGGACCAGTGAATTTATAAGTCATTACACATGGATCTGTATTCAGGGGGAAATAGTTTGGTGGCTGCCCAACACCTTGACTAACTGAAGTGCAAGCTAGCATTTATTACTTTGAATGAAGATTCCTTTTCAAGATTCATTCTATTTACATAAGAATGGGGACATAAAAAGCTACCCTAAAACTTGGCAGTCTCACATTCTCCTGCATGAATACTGCATCTAGCAGAATCCTGATGTCTTCTGTTAAAGCACAAAACAAAAATACTTTTGCAACATGGAACGTTCACTCTGCCATAGCACCCAGAAATGGAATTGCCTGAAAGAAGAATCAGTGCAAAAAATTACATTGATCATTGGTCCCTACTAAGAGAATGGCAAACTAAGATAAGATAAGATAAGAGAATGCAAGTTTGACTTTTTTAAAGATAAACATTTAAACTTTTCATATACAAGTGCATTCATGGCAGTGGCTTACTATCAAAAATAAGTTAACTAGTCTGCATACAGACTTCCATAATAACATTAATACATCTTTTGCACTTTTCAAGGATCACCAGAAGCATTGACTTCTTAAGTAACTTATTAAGAGTGCCATAGTAGCAAATGCAGACTGAGGGAATCAAACATAAAGCTACAGGAAGTTTGTTAGCAGTTCATAGTATTATTCCTCTGTAACATCAGCCAGTAAAATAATGCAAAGACTGCTAATTTTGTTGCATTATGAAAGGTGTAAAATATTCATATTGCCTGCATGTGATTCTTTAAATAATTGTAAAGACTGAAAGTGTTGTATACTGGTAAAATCAGAATGCATTCCAGATCTCTAATCTATTATCAATGAGTGACTCAGATTGAAATGTTGCGAGATGGATTAATAGTCACTTGCACTTTACTCTTGAGAGAATGTGGATGAAAACAATGCCAGTTAAAAACATCGAGAAGCAGTACAATGTCCCCTGCATGTTTTCTTAAATGGTTCACTTTGTTGGCAACAACAGTACACTGCAGAAGATATACCTAACAATAAACACATTTCTATTGTTTTGAGTGCTATGAGAGCTAAAGTATATAGCCTTCAGCATAGTTTAGCCACTCTGGACAGGCCTGCTGATATAGGGTTCAGTGATGCATGTCCACTTGTCTCAAAAGCAGTTGTTAATTAAGAATGTTTAAAGTTCTACAAGTAAAATCAAAATGGAGGAGAGACAGTTGCAGCTTATGTGGCAAAAGTAAAACAAATTGTCAGGACATTGTCAGTTTGGTAAAGGCATATATGAATTCCTGCATAATTAGATCATTCTTTATTGTGTGTGTGTGTGGAATTCCCAGGAAGAATTCAAAAGAGTCTGTTAACTGAGGCAGATTTAACATTCAAATCTACAGTGGCTGTTCCAATTTCAGTGGAAATTGCAATAAGAAACATGCTGGAGTTAGAAGGTGGAGTTAAAATTACTAACATAAATAAAATAGCAGAAGAAAAAATTGGATTAAAAATTATGCTATCATTGCAGTCATAAGTCCCCTCTTTTTTCAAGTATAAATTTGAAACTGAAGGGTGCAGACAGTGCCATAAGACAGGTCATATTTAGAGAGTTTGCTCCAGTTTTAAGGCAAAAAATAAATGTGTTACAGTGAAAAGAAAAAAAAGTGCATAATGTTATAGAAGTTTCTGAAAATGATAGTGAAGATATATTGACTAGTCAAGGCTTAGGATAAGTTGAACAAAGAAGCAAGTTATTTGACTCACACCAAAGATACATAGCCATACAGAAAAAGGGAGTTAGACACAAGATTGTCTGTCTCAGCAATGCCTCAGATTTACTATAAAGTAGTATTTCAGTAAAGAAATGCTGAAATCCACTTCTGTCTTCCTCAGAACATTTACTTACAAAATGTGGTACATTTTGGAGTGCTGCTTGTGATAGTGGAGTATAATGTGCCAAAAGAAATGTTATACATTATATAAAATGGAGGATGCACACTTACAGGGATTACAAGTGAAAGCTGATACTTGACTGAAAAAGGATGCAGTTCCTTCAGGCATGCTGATCCTGTATTTAAAAGTGCCATTGGAACTCCACAGCATAAGAAAAAGTAAAATTGTTCTTAAAGAAATATTTCTCCACAGTTTTACAAGGCATGTTTAGTACCTCATAATATCCATTCATTGGTTGCAAATTAATTAGACTGGATGGAATTAGAAAGAATACATTCGAGAGTAGATTGGAACTGGACTTTCAAGATAACTGCATATTGAGTGACAGCTTAATTTCAGTTCTCCCAGCGTGAAAACACTAACTCAGAAGAGAGAGCCAGTAAACTCATATTTTGGGGTAAATTTCAGTAATTGGCAAGTAAGTGCACTGCCTGAATGCCAGCAAAAGCGAAATTCAGAAAACCTGAAAGAAAATCAATCACAAAAGGTGAGGAAAAAACACTGACTAGGAAGAATTCTGCAGTTGTTCAGCAAAAAGCAGTGCAAGCTCCAGCTTTGGTGCAAGACATGACTTCCAGTAACACACAGGAAAAATAAGTCAAGTGTACTCAGAGCTGATTAAAATAAATTAAACACTGATGGGGTATACCAACTCAAATAACAAAAGTTTGGAAAAATAGAAGAAGCTTTAACCAGCTATTCAGATGAGGTGATAAAACTGAAAAAAATCAGAGGGTGAAATGAAAAGAAGACTGACTGAATATGAGACTGTTCAAGAAGAGATGTTTAAAAAAATAATGGAATTAGAGGACAGAGTATGTAGGGAAAACCTACATTTTCTGATGTACCAGAGAAGGTGGAAGGAACAGACTGTATTCATTTTATGAAAGCAATAAGCAACTGGACTGATATTCCGCAGCAGGACTTGTTAATTGAAAGGGCACATTGTATGCATGCTCCAAATCTGGCCAGGAGAAAGCAACCTAGACCTTTAATAGTAAAGATGCAATCCTACCAACAGACGCAATGTATGGGGAGCATGCATACTACGTCAGTGTGTATACCTATTCTCTTGGACATCCTTCTTATATATAGATGTACTGATATTCTCATTTGACTTAACTCATTTCACACCCAGAAAGCAAACCTCAGTGGCAGAAAAGGTAGATTTAAAGTTAAGAAAGGTAGTGGTACTATCCAAATAGTCTATAAAGCTAGTCAACTCACATTCATTATCCATCAGGATAAAAAAAAATCTCCCACAAATTGCTTATAAAAGCTGACCTTCGACCTGAACTCTTGTGGTACATCAAACACAAACTGTTATTCCCACTGTTGTAAAGCATTGTTTGCATAGGTGTTTGCAACTGATGTGCTCATTGCTACACCACAGATTTGGAGGCATAACTGTTCATTAAATATGAACAAATTGTTAGTCGATACTAGCTCTAGTAATTCACAAAGTATTTTAACTTCTCTATTGGATAGGTCACTGTTATGATTTAAGAACTTGTGTATAGCATCTAAGCCATAGTCATTAGGGAACTAACAAAAGAGCATAAGCTTCTTAGAGACATTAATGATTTTAAAACAGGTAATATTTTCTCATGGCCCAAGCTTTCACAGGGTATGAAAAAAAAACCCTGCAGGAGTCGCTTTATGCCTTAGACTCATTTATTGTTGCTTAATGCTGACATCCAAGCAAATAGGTATACACACTGCTGTAGTATGCATGTCCGCATACATTTAGAGGTATAGTTAGAAGTCAGTTGCTAAGTGTAAGTAAACTGAATACATGTGATGAGATATGCATTGAACAGATGGATGAAATGATCAAAAAACTTAAAGAAAGAGGTTATGATAGCAAATTCTTGGAAGGAGTAAAGGAAGTTCTGAGACATAGAACAGTTCGGCTAGACCTTATTTTGGTGGAGAGGATATGTATTCTAATGTTTCAGCACAGAGAAGAGAACAAAATTATTTAAGGTATACTACATCTTACAGTATGAGGATGAATAGAGTGAAAAACATCATATCAAAAAACGGAGGCATTCCTGAGAGTATGCCAGAGCTTAAAGCCATTATTGGCTGAAAACCTAGCTATGCATACAGGAATTGTCCTAACCTTAGGAAGTATTAATGTTAAAAATATTTTTCTTATAACACCACTAAAATTAACCCCAAGATGACTAAGTTTAGGACTTTTCCATGTTACAATTGTGTGAACTGTAAATATATTAACTAATGATAGCTTTATACACCCAAAAACAAATAAGGAATTTCACTTCAGCTGTTGTGCCACTTGCAATACCATAAATATTGTTTAGTTAGCTAAGCTATGTGCACTGTTTGTCCTGCATTCTGTGTAGGCAAAAGCGCACATAAGCTTAAAGATCATATAATTGAACACACTTGGGAAATATGAAGAGCTGTTACAACCAACACTTTAACTAAACATACTTTAGAAAAAGAGAGGAACTGTGAATTTAAATTCAGGGTGATACAGATTACTTCAAAGAATATAAGAGGTGGACAGCTGAATAATAAATTAGAGGTCTCTGAATATAATTGGATTACATGGCTGCTAGCTGACTCTGAACCAGAAATTAATGCAAAAGTTAGTATAAAACCTATATGGAAAGGAAACAGCTTATTTTATGCTAGTGGTTTATTAATATTTTATATGCAGTTTAAATGTATTTTTCATATGCATTTTCCTGCATGTAGATTCAAATGTTTTTATATATGTTTTTATTTTTCATTTCAGTTTATATATACTTGTTTGCACAGGTTTTGAATGTATTTATCTTTGCTTATGATGAGTGTGCTAGCTCTTTAAGAATTTTCTTGGATGTGTCATGTGATCTTGTTAATTAACTATATATTTCAGTCATTGGCTAAATATAGTCTTTTGTTATTACACTGAAGAAGGGTAACCATGCCTGAAAGCTTTGTGAATATTGTGGAATATTAAAAGCTTCAATTTTGTTGAACATTTCCAGTGTTTGTATTCATCTGTTGGATTTGTTCTGTGGTTTTTGCAGACCTGGTTTACGTTTGTGTAGGCCTTTTCCCTGTTATTACTTCTGGTAGTAAAGACCACAGAGAGACTGTGCCAGTGAAACCTTTCCCAATGTTTCAAAGGAAACTGCTTGAGAGACAGAAAAAAGCACAAGTATTGCCTAGAACTAAGAGTATATTGGAAAAGAAGCAGAGACTGGATTTGGGAGATGGAAATAAACAGGAATAAAACCAGCAACTTGGAAATTGACAAATAAATCTGGGAATACAGAACATTACTTATATTTGTAAAACATGACAGAACAAGAAAACCTGGAAATATTGGACTTTTTTTTTACTTTGTTAAACTTGTATGGGATTCTAAAGCATATGCCCAACTTCATGTCATTTATGTTTGGAAGAACACTCAGGAGAGGGGAAGAGGAGGGAGAGAATTAACTGTAAGTAAAATATTTTTTTCTTAACAGTAGCATTTTTATAATACATGATATAATCTGAATGCTATAAAGTAAAGTTTTTTTCAGTTATTTAGAAGTGTAGTGAGGATACTAAAGTAAACAGGTATCCCTGTTTTTTTCCTTATTCTCTCTTTCTCTATGTTCAGTTTTAAGAAATGTAGGCAATGCAATGTAAACAAAGAAAAGTCTAGTCAAAAGAGCATGATATAAGAAAAATCGATGTGCTTTTTCTCATTCTTACATAGGGGAATGACTGAACTAAGGCCCTTGGCTTGATCTAGTAACAAGTTTTAAGAGTAAGCAAATAAATAAAATAAAAAAGAACATTGAATATGAAGCAACTCTGTATCTGGTTCTTGTGGCTCCATTGAGACAGTCTGATAAAAACAGAATACTTCTTTCTGTCAATGGCAAGAGGATAATGTTTTCTGAAAGTATTCAAGTGTTTTCCCAATCTGGGAGAGCAATAAAGATAAGACTAAATCAGACAATACTTAGTAGAAGCACAGGCCATGTGTCCTAGCATGGATAACCTTCCTTTTAGGTTAACCCAAACATATGAGTGTGGCTGTCAGCTTGGGACAATTGTTCCTATTTGATGGTAAAACTTCAATATTTGAAGATGTGCATGGTTTTGTGTATTAGTAGTAAGTTAATAGGTTCAGAGATGTATTTGTTTTTTTGTTTGAGGGCTTTCGATAAAACAAAACGTTTTGTAAAATGTGAAATAGGCTCAAATGGACATGACAAGAAACAACTGCATCAAACATAAATCTGGCAAACATTAGTGTTTGCGTGTAACACAAAACCAAAACTAGATACTTAACAAAAAAGCTGTTACACTTAAAAGGTAGGAATAATAATTTTTAACATAATAATGCTTTCTATATTATCTTTAAATGTAAATGACTCACATATATACACAAAAGAGCAGTGAGCTATATTTAAAATGTAGAGTGCAAATAGCTGTGCTACAAAAGACACATTTGGAAAGAACTGAATATGTGAATTTGATAAAGAAAGATTTTCAGGATGGTTATTCAGAGGAATACCTGGGACAAAGGTAAAGAGGAGTACTTATATTAATTGCAAGAGGTGCTCCAATGGGGATAGGAGAGGATAAAAAATATAATAATGGTAGATTTTTAATGCTAAGGGGTTACTGGCAATGGAGGAGGATTACAGTGGTGTGTATTTATATTCCACCTAAAACTGCTATAATGAAGCTTAAATAGAAATAATCAGTTTCAGCAGGGAATATTACTTATAGGTGAGAACTGGAATCTGATTTGCATCAGTGAAGAAGTGTCCATGGGGCCCAGAAGGGAAAGTATAACAAAGGAGGGTAGATTTTTGTAGAAATTTATGAAAACATTTGGCATGGAACATATGAACTCAGTAGTAGGAGTTTGGAGTGAATTTACTTATTATTTAACAAGATACAAAAACTGGGCTAGGAGCATGTGCATTTAAGTGAAAGTTTGCAATAATGATTTCAGATCACCCACCAATTATAACTAAAATAAAAATTAGACACTGGAGCTTTTCCACCTATCTGTTGAAAAGAGAGGAATTTAAGGAATGAGCAGTGGAAATTATTCAGGAGTTATTAGAGAAGATAGAAATTTCTTCTGAAAATATAATGAGGTAGTGGGATAAAATTAAAGTGGAATTTAAAAATAAGGTGGAAAGAAAGAGAGATATGGTTAAGAAGTAACAATAATTATTTAAAGGGAGTGACAAATTTTAAAGTATTGCAGAACAAGGGAATCTCACAGGACAAGAAGAGAAGCAATTGCAGAATGCTAAACAGAAAACAACGGATTACCTTGATAATATGCATGAGTTTAAAAAGATTGCTGTTAAGCAGCTGTTTTTGATACTATTATTGAGCACAAAAGCTTTTAGCATAATAGTCAAGCAACAGAAAGTAGAAAGGGTTGTCCCCAAGCTTAGGGATCCTCTAACAGGGAAGATAAGAAGATATTCTGTAGCGGTACTAGAAATATTTCAGAAATTTTATGGAAGTCTGCATAAAGCAAAGAAATATGGAAATCAAGAAAAGTTACAAATGTTTATGGAATAATTAAATATGCCAAGGTTAGAGGTATATGAGACTCAATTACTAGGATAGGAGGAGATGAGATAAAAATGATGATGTATAATCAATCCACAGGAAAGTCCCCAGGAATAGATGATATTCATGTAGAAGTTTGGAAGTTAGGAGAGGAAAAATGATAAGGATCTGGAAGGTTTTACTCAATACTATTTTAAGAGGAGGAGAAGAAGCACTAACATACTGGATAAAAAGTGGTTGTGGCTGTAATACTAAAGAAGGTAAATACCCATCAGATTCATCTTCGTATACAGGCCCATTTCAATCCTAAACCATGATTATAAAGCATTTATGTCTATAATGGCTAGAAGCATGGCAAAGCAGATGCCAAAATTGATAGATATGGATCAATGTGGTTTTGTGAAGGGGAGGCAAACATTTGACAGCATTAACAGAACATTGATGATCCAGAGGGATTGAATGAAACTACTACTGTTGTTGGTGGGTCTTGATGCAGGGAAAGGATTTGACAGAGTAAGTTGTGATTTATGAGCAGGGCGATGGGAAGCATTTGCATTCCCCTGATAAAATTATAATGTTGATTAGGAAAATATATAAGTGATCAAAGGTGAAAATTAAAGTGGGTGAGCTCCTTTCTCATAATTTCTGTTTGAGCAGAGGAACCAGGCAGGGGTGTCCTCTTTCCCCTTTGTTATTTGCTGAATATTTAGACCCACTGGCAAAGAAAATAAGGAACTCAGAAATTCAAGGATATAATTGGTATGGTAGTCAAAAAAGCCGACTCTATTTGCCCCTGATATTATCTTATACCTGATAAAACTAGAAAAGGACATTCCAGTCTGTGGGACATCATTAAAATCTTTTGGGATACAAAATTAGTGAAGTTAAAGCAAAGGCAATAGCTATAAATTATGTACCCACACACAAATTGGTTTAGCAATATCCATATTTATGGGGATATGTTAAAATGAAGTACTTAGGAGTATGAATTAAAAAGGATTCTAGTATGGCAGCTAAGGATATGTGGGAAGAGAATAAACAAATGATACTACAAAAACGGAGAAATCAGAAGCTCTGTTGTGTGGATATGGATATGGATAGCAAGATACAAACAGTTAAAAGGTTTTTAGTCAGGCATATTTTTATCAGCTAGAGGAGAAGTTGTAGATAGCAATTAATAAAGAACTGAAGGATGTTATATGGGAGGGGAAGACAGCAAGAGGCAAATGGGATAAGTTGATTCTTCCAATAGAACAAGGCAGATTGGGATTACCTGATTTGAAAGGGTATTTTACAGCTACACAGTTAAGGCTCCTACATAGTACAAGCTGAAACCTATAATTCAAAGTGGAAAGGGATGATGATGAAATAGAGGGATCGCTCAAGAAACAAGGAGAGATGGGATTTTGGATGCAGATCTTTAAGGAGAATAACAATAATCATACAGAATATTATCTTCATAAAGTAGCTGGAAACATTCTAAGAACTTAGCCAACACTGGAATCGAGAAAGGAGATGAGGGGGCTGTAATTTATTGGAGAAAGCTGTCAAAAGAACCAAGGTATTGGGAGAAAATAAATAGGAAAAGGTAATAGAATGGGAAGAGGTTAAGAACTTATTTTGGCTGCAGGCTAGAGATTGCCTTCCCTATCAAAGATTGATATCAGACTATAGGCAAAGAGAAAGAAATAGGAGTATCCTAAGTGAAAGACTAGCACTGGTAGAGTTTTTAGTAGAGTCAAGAGCATTATCTGCTCTTAAAAAAGGAATAATTAGTAGAGCATATAAAATATTGCATGATAACTATAAGAATAAATCAGAGGAGTTTAGAAAGGACTGGGAAGCGAAACTGGATAAGCAAATCACAAAGAAACAATGGGATATATGTATGTCTCCCAAATATGTAACAAAGTCTAGAAGATTTAGTATCTTTGCTTGCAAGTGTTTATATAGGTATTTCTATGCCCCAAGTAGACTCCAAAGAATTCTTCTTCAGGTAGACAGCAAAAGTTGGAGCTAAGAGAGGGAAGAAAGAGGTGATAGGCAGCATATTTTTTGGAAGTCTAATGAGTTGGCAGACTTTAAAGATTCCCTGCAGACTACTCTGTCAGAGATACTGGGTGAGCAAATTGGTGTAACTAGGGACATTATTGTTTGAGCTATGATACAGAATCAGGATTGCATAGATATAATAAGGCCTTGCTGAGTCTAATTATTATGGCTGCCAAGAAACAATTACTAGAAAATGGAAATTAAAGTCTAAACCAACTATACTAGAAGTAGTGAATATAGTAAGTGAGATAAAACAACTGGATTTGGGATCTTTAGAAAAGGGTAGGAGCAACTTACATAGAAAAATGGGAATTGTGGGAATAATAAATGCAGAGGAGGAATGAGGTTTAAAAGAAGGCAGGATGTGAATGAGCCATGTAATGTTTGACTGACAATGACTGGATAGAAAGCATGATTGCCTATAGTATGTCATACGTGATAATTTAATAAAGCTGTTTCTCTAAAAAAAAAAAAAGGTCGGAATCCATGGGCAACCCAACTTTTCCCTGTAGTGTAGAAGAAGGGCAATGTCAGACTTTTTGGAAACTTTAAAGTCACAATTAACTTGATAATAGATGTGGTGCAGTATCCTTTAACAAACTGAGGACATTTCAGCCAGTCTATCAGGTGGGCAGTGATTATCAAAGGTGGTGTTAGCTGATGCCTGTTTTCAAACAGAAAACAAAGGTTAAAATGTGTTCCCAACAATGAATACTAACAAAGACCCCTACCATTGCAATAGGATGGTATTTAGGATAGGTTTTTGTCTCAGCTATCTGACAATAAGCAACAGATCTGGTGCTCAAGTGAGAGCTTGGAGTACAATGTTGTCTTAATGATATCATTTTCACTTGATGAAGAACATTTTCAGAATTTCAAGAGTCCTGGCAAGACTGAAAGAGTATCAGCTAATAGCTAGGTGAGACAAATGTAGGTTGTTAAAGCTCTGTGTCATGCATTGTGGATACATCATAGATTCCTATTGAATGCATAGGACTCAAGACAAAATTTAGGCTATGCTAAAGGCTCTACAAGCACTGAATGATTTACAGCTCAAACCCTTTTTGCAGATTGTCTTTCATCCCTGAATGAGCTGTTATAAGCTGTTAGGCCATGAAATGTACTAAAGAATGTAACATTCATTTCATGAGGCAACAAAGTTGGTTACATCAAACATAGTCTTTATGCACTATAACCCAGTGACATTGTCTGTGACACCACTCCATATGGTATTCAAACAGTTGTTGTTGTAGTGTCTTTCAGCTTTTCCCAGTTAGGGGTTGCCACAGTGGAACTCCGGTCCGTTAATGATTGGCAGTAGATTTTTACGTGCAGAGTTGCCAGCTCTGACGCACCACCTTCAATGAAGGTACGCCCATTCATGCATGTCTCCACACAGAAGACGCTTTAGCTGATAATCGAATAGGACAACGTATTACTGTGAGGCGACAATGCTACCGCAGCACCACCACCGCATGGTATTCAAACAGTGATATTGCATACCATCACCGCATGGTATTCAAACAGTGATATTGCATATTATCAAAAACGGCAATGAAATGCCTCTGTAGCTGAGAAAAATTATACCTAATTTTTAACACCAGAATATATTAGAGTTTACCTGGTTTTGATTTATTTGATTTGATTTTAACATTCTTTATTTGTTTTAAAGTATATATTGGTTTTGATTGATGTCTTCACTAGGCTTTGTGGGGTTAAGCCATAGTGTACTAACAATTGCTAGTCAATTGATTTTTAATTGGAAGAATTAACTGATTACTAAGTAGTGATGCTTCTTTCATTTGAGTATAAATATGCCCGCTTGTTTTTTATATTTTGTCTGATGACGTCTGCTGCTTAAGCAGACGAAAAGCGCTTCACATTAAAGTCCTGTTGTTCGTGGCTATTTTCTCTTTTTTTGGTGAAAGCTGTGTACTCCTGTTCCCTTGTTTTTCCTGGTTTGCTGTTTTTGTATTTTAAAAATTATACTCAACTTGACAGAGAGGCATTAAGTCTTCCTCTGGGACCCCAGGGGATTTCCTGAGGTTTAACAAATGTCCATTTAGCAACACATTTATACTTGCTACAATCCACCAGCCACAAGTCTCCATTTTTACCCACAAGAGGGAATTTGTACCACAAAAGCTACCCAACTGCAGTGATGGACATTTTTTTGTGTGGATGCCAAAACAAAGCTGAGTGTAAACATACTGCATGTCTTGCAAATGCTGATGGGTTGTCTCAATATCCATTAGAGACTGTAAGTAATAAATGTGAAAAAGAGAAAGCAAGAGGTATAGTCTCCTTTAGCCAAATTTAGACCCTGCAAGTTACAGAATACATGATAAAAGCAGAAACCAGTTTTATCAGAAGTTTATATTGAAATGCAACATGGCTAGACAACCAAAGACAGATCTCTGTTTGCTGACTATTATCTAAAACAAGTTGAACTTACTTTAAATGTTATCTGTGCAATATGGGGAATAAGGATTGGCTGCACTGCATTATGATCCAGAGTGTTAGAAGAACTTAATCAAATTCATCTTGAAGTGGTAAAAATGAATGTAGTGTCTAGAAGTTATGATTCATGGCTAAGAATTAATTAAGAGGTAAAAAGGTTGGCAATGAACTGTACCGGTTGCCATATGGCACAAAATGATCCAAAACATGTACCATAGTGAGTCTATAGGAATATCCCATATCATGTTGGCTGCAGATCCATGCTAATTTTGCTGGGCCATTTATGGGGACAATTTGGTGGTAGTTAATTCATATTTCAAATGGTCACAGGTCTTTACTGTGAGCTCTGCTAACTGCAGTCATACTACTGATGTGCTAAGAGACCATTTTTCCAAAAAGTCACAGCAACTAGTAAGTGCTAATGGCTCTCAGTTTAGGGCAGGTGACTTCTAGGCATTCCATCTTAAGAATGGCATTTGACATATTACATCTGTATCCTTGCATTCAGCAAGTAATGGGATGCTGAGAGGTTTGTACAAAGAATTAGACAAGCACTTTGAGTACTGGCAAATAAGTTTACCTTCAAGCAAAAACTAGCTAATTTCTTGTTCACATATGGAAATAGTAGAACAAAATAATAAACCTCCACAACAATAGAGTCCTCTGTTAAATAAAACAAAAATGTAGCCTCTGTTAAATAAAAAAACGAGCAATTAATCAGTTAAGAGCAATTAAATGCATCACTATTTTAATATTTGAATGAAAATATAAAATATAAGCTAATAACTTAATATCAAAGGGAACCTAAGTGAAGCTGTATAAAACTATGAGCAATTATATATGAACACCGTTACCATTCAGACATAATCCAACTCCCTGAAGTGTAGTAGAACAAATAAAAATTTATTCATTTAATTAAGAAGACATACAATAATATTTGAATGAAAATATAAAATGAATAAACAATATATCAATGAAAATAGACCACCATGCATGAGGTGGGCTTATACAAACTATGAACAATGTATATATGAACACCTTCTAATGCTCAGCACTAAGGAGTTTAAACCTGGAGAATACCTCAAGATCCATTTTAGTTCCAGATTGTTCTGATATAACATTGGATTCTACAATTTCAAGCACCCTAAACACAAATGAATGGCTTGGAAATATATAAAATGCGGGAAATTAATCCTGGGTGATAAATTTACAATAATTGCAATGTTGACAGGAAAAGTACCTAGTGTTACTTTCAATGTTGTAAGAGTTGGCCTGTCACAGAGCAATCTTTTCAGAAATGTGGAACATTTCCTACCAGTTGTTGTGTAAAGGCATCTGTCGTTAACACTTTCCAATTGTTATTTATAATCTCTCTGATGTTACTACTATCATTAGTGTAAGTTGTTACAAAACTCAACTTGTTTGAAGGAAGAGAAGGGTTGTTGATGCCTTCAGGTTTAAACCTATACGTGTCCATTAAACTGAGCATTAGAAGGTGTTCATATACATTGTTCATAGTTTTATACCTTTGTATAAGCCCACTTACATTCACACTTACATTTACATTTACTTAGCTTTGTAAGCTTCTAGCTTCACTTAGGTTCCCCTTTTTATATATACACCTATTTTCATTGATATATTGTTTATTCCGTGTCTTTTAGCGTATTGTATACGCTCCTTTTTAACATTAGTCCAGTTTACATTCCGTTTGAGGTGTATAACGATTTTATATTTTTTCATTCAAATATTATTGTATGTCTTCTTAATTAAATGAATAAATGTAGTGAGATGAATTCAACAAAAGTTTTTATTATATGTGTTGATGTTTTAAATTTTGTGTAAATAAGTTTGCATCAGTTTTTCATTTTTTTTTTTTTTATTTTTTTATATTTTTTTTTTTTTTATTTTTTATTTTATTTTATTTTATTTATTTATCTATTATGCATATAATATGCTTTATGCATTCTTTATACAAAGCTTTAATTGCTCTTAACTGATTAATATTGCTCTTTCAATTACCTAAAACAATTATACACATCAATGACATTGTATAATTGCCCTTGTTTTTGTTTTGTTTTTGTTTCTGAAGGGTACAGAGTGAAGTAAAGCGAAAAGGCCTTATAAATTTCTACATTTATTTTATGGTCGTGTTGAGTCCGAAGTTTCTTTATTTGGTCACATATGGAAATGTTGTTCATGCAAGCCATGACCAATCAGACCCAGGCCATATTGCTCATGAAACATCTACTTCATTCTAGATTGGATTTTTGCAGACTTCAACAGGATATCTGAGACTGACAAATCAAGTAGGCTTGACACTATACAGTTAATCCTTACCTGGAAGTTCAGAGAAGGTTGTAAACGGGATCCCTATTAGTGCTAAGGATCAGTCTGGACCCATGTCCTACAATGTCAGTGTGGCCTATGATTTTACTTGAGAAAACCTGTGAAGAGCAAAACTGAGGAGCAACCCACTCTGTCAGTTGTTATTGTTTATTCCCCTCAGGCAGATCTAGTAATGTTACTGACAGTGACTGATATACAGAGTCTGATTGATCACCCCCCATGTTTTCCACAGAATTCTGTACCATGGCTGTAAACCCTGAGAGGGTACGTGGTGAGGAAAAGTGTCTCCTGACAAGTATTCTTACGACTTCAATGAGACTAACTGAGACTGTTATTTAGTCTTCTTTTTTATTTGTGTGCATCTAATTGCATGTAATGATAATATTCAAAAGCCAGTACTTTGCAATGGGGAGGGTGTTGCTGTATAGTGGTAAAAATAGAATGCATTCCTGATCTGTTGTCAATGCCTACCTGACAATGATGTGCTGTGAAGTTAATTAATAATGCCTTGCAGTTTGCTTATGAGACAAAGAGCTGAAGCTAAGCCAGTAAAGAGTATGCAGAAGCAGTACATCTCCCACCTGTTTCCTTGCATGCTTGTTCTTTTAGTCAGTGTATATAAACCAAAACAAACACTACAGAAAGCATGTTCCCAGAACTCTGCTAAAATAAGAATGTGCCAAGTTGATGAAATGAATATCAGGAAAACATCTTCAGAAAAGAAAAATGCAAGTGGGACTTAAAAGAGACAAAAAGTTCCAGTAAGGTGTTGCTTTTAGTCATTTAGGGAACAACACAGTTTGAGGTCCCAGATGAGAAGGACAAAAGAAGTGTTAATGTTGGCCATAGCAGTTTTGAACTGAAATTCTGTATTACCATCCTAAAGTAATATATTTTGTGCTAGAATTTTATTTATGAATAATTTAAATCTAGGGTGAGAGCATGGGAGAATTAAGATCAAAATATGTCCACAGGACAGAGACTGCACAAAATAAGTGATGTAATAATGCTTTGAAGTGCTTTAATAGAAAATGTCAATTTATTCATAAACAAGATGCATTTTAATTATTTCTGAATGCCATACTTTGTGTTTTCCTTCATATTAAGTATAGCAAGACCATAATTCTTATACAGAACTTCACAAAAGCAGTGTTGCATGCTATGAACTTACAACATGACAATGCTGAAACATGGGTCACTGGAATTCTGTTCAGCCATTGACCAACTACATTACATAAAACAAGTTGGCAAACCATGGTTCCTGTAAGTGGTCTGGACTTGTGCATGCATAATAAATATCAGGGGAAATGGAAGAGAAGGAGCACATGATAACGTACCTGTCTGTCAGGGAAAGGTTGTGGTTTTGCCCTTAGAGGAAGACTGTGAGAGTCATGGATGCCTTACAGTGTTTGCACTATAACTAGGGCATTATTTGCAGAAGCATGCATGTATACATCTGGAAGTAGCAGCTGTACAATGGATGTCACAGACATGATGCAATGGTTAGGCTTTTAAACAGGAAAAGGTTCCTAAACTTGTTGATAGTTTCCCTCAGGGACTTATCTTTTGCCTCCAGGGAGATCCAATGGGCCAAAGTGATCTGGCACTTTGGGGAATAAAAGGGTCACTGCGACTCACTGAGTCTTGCCCATAAAGAGAACAAATAGGCTGGAGGGCTTTGGCTTCTTACTTGGTAGAACAAATGGATGAAAGAGAGTAGTTAGAACAAAGGTGAGAATTTCAAATTTAATTCATCCCCACCAAAAAAAAAAAAAAAAATACCTTACCTTTTAGTAGACAAGAAAGAATGTAATTACAATGTCTCATCAAAATGAATAAAAAAACATAAAACTCAAAAAATCAGGGAAAATCACCAAATTACATTAAATATCATACACTCTAAGAACAAGGGACTGAAGTTCATTAAACTTTTTCCTCAATTTTAAAATCTAGAAATTTCATATGTCATAATCTAGACCAACAGTTCTAAATCACTTTTTTGTGAAAATCACTGTGGTAGTAAGTCAGGCAGGTAACACTTCCCTATCACTAACAGTTGCCAGTTCATACTAAGAGTTCACCTCTCCAATTTGACCTAGCTCATTCCCAGGACTTTTTCTGAATAAACTCTGTGTGGTACATGTCCTGTGGTGGCATCCATTAGGCATTCCCACTAGGTATCCACACCACATCAACAGATTATTTTCAACTCATAACAGCAGACCTGCTAGATTGAAAACCTCCTCATTCAACTATGAAGACTGATTATAGCAACTGTATGAAGGAACATGATATCTCCCACTTTCATATGAAATCTCATCTATTTCTGTTGTCCTTGTGGATAAGGACAACTGACCAATATAGAGATAACTTCATCCTATGACTGACATTTTGATTTTCTGCCACACATCAGTATGACACCTACAGTAGTATTGCTGTTCCAGTTACCTGCGTAGTAATAATATGCAGCAAAGAAAAATGAGCACTATTAGAAAAGTTTCCATTTTGTTAACATTGATTGCGCATACATCTTACATGGTGTAATACAATGTAATAAATTTTGAGATAAAAAAATAAACGCAAATATGGAAATAAATAGTTTAATCAAAAGGATGGAATGCAATTTTTCCATGGTCTGCATGTATACCTGTCTGAAAGGTGCTCATTTAGTCTTTTTGAAGTTGAGTAGGGTTTGTTCATTTTTGATCCAGTTTGGAAGAACCAACAAGACAAAGATCTTTCACTTAATGCCTTAGTTATGGTGAGAACAGAAAGTGTGAGTGCACTCTGATTGCACAAAGATATAAAAATAGCTCAATACATGTCCCTAAATTCCCTGTACTCCATATTGCATTATTGTAATCACAGATTATGAACCTTAGATTATATAGAAATGAATCTTATATACAGTAATAGGTAACAAATATATGGTTTTGAATTGTACTATACAGTTTTCATATGATAACACAGCCATAATGCTAACATTGTGTTATTCATCCCCATGTGTGCTGCACATTGATGGGTTAAATCCATATTTATTTATTTGTTTATTTATTTATTTAGTTATGTATTAATATATGTAACATTTATTTATTGGGATTGTTTGCCTGGGTATGTACCCGTTTTCAGCAGAGGCTGGAGAAGAAAGGCTTCAGGTATAGATCACATTCACATTGCAATACACAGAGAATTTACATTTGTGACAGTAAATACAGAATTACATTTGAAGCACAGAGTCAACTATTTACAAAAATACAGGTAAACTGGGTACAAAGAGTGAAATATTTACATAACTGACAGGCAACATGGTAGGTGTGATAGAATGACAGTTGTTAATATGGGAATCTAAGATTGTTATGGGGTTGTTTAGTTTCAGATATACTGGTGAAGACAGACATGATGCCTAAGTGTTGTGAGAAGAGAAAGATGTTGAATGCAGTGAATCAATAACCAGACTTTATCTAGCATGATCTTAGGTATATATTAGAAACAGATGGAGGTTGTGATATAGAGTTTTCATTAAAGTATGAAGCAGAAGTGTGAGGTTTTATGTGGGCATATTAGAGTTTAAGGAGAGTTAGGGGAATTATGAAGAACATAGAGTGTTTTTAGAGATACTTCGAGACATTTGATAGGAATGTTTTCATAGATAAGAGATCAAAAATAGATCTGAGCTTTAAATAGGACAGTAGCTGGTTATGCTGGTATTGAGCAGGAGCAGAGCCATTCCTTTGTGGTGATCTTTAGATAGAGTTTGAAGGATTGGTAAGAGGTAGCTGTTGTAATGGTATTAGGCAGGGAATTCCAGGCTTTGGCAACAGCGTAGGAGGAAAGGGAGTGTCCTGATCATTTGTTTGGTTTTCAGAGAGTAAGTTGCTTTTGGTTATTTGATTGCAAAGGGTGACTGAATGAGTATTTTCATAGGGTTGCATTTAGAGCAGCACATGTCAAGATAGTGATCTTATATGCAGTGAGTAATTGAATATATTTTATGTAGTTGGGTAGTTCTAGCCAATTAAGGGTTTTTAGTGCACTACAATGATGGGTCCAGTATCGAGCACTAGTAGCAAATATGACAATTTTATTATAACTGTTCCTGTTTCTGAATATTTGATTTTTGGATATTTGTGAGACTGGGGATACTGTAGTGGAGAGGAGGAAGGAAGGAAGTTTTTGCTAGTGTGATTCTAGAGATGGCGTTGAGGAGGTTTCTAGGTCTGTAGAGTAGACCTAATTTTGATGTGTTTTTTATGACATTTTGTATGTGGTAATCAGATCTAAGAGAGTGATCTATTATCATTCCTAGTAGCTTGATTTCAGAGGGTAGTTCAATATTGATGCTATTGAAGAAACATATTTTGAAGTTGTTTATTTTCATGGGACTTTAACGTGGGGAAAATAACAGCAGTTTATTTTTTGGGGGATTAAGCATAAATTGCTAGTTTTGTAACCATTTTTCTGTGGTAGAGAAGAATTCCTGAGTGATTTTCTGTAAGCAAGCTGGATCATTTGATGATGATAGAAGTGTTGAATCATTACATACTGTATATTGGAGGCATGTCATGTGCAAGTATGGAGTGAGTTGGTAAGTATACAAAATAGCAAGGGTCCAAGGATTCAGCCTTGTGGGACACCTGTATTTGCAAGGAGAAAGGGAGACAGAGTGTTCTGCCATTTTACTGATAGGAATCTGTTTTCGAGATAGCTCTGAAACCAATTTAAGGTATTTGCTATAAGACCTAATGTGAGTTTTTGTGTGGCTAATGGCATTGAAGGTTTTTGATAGACCAAGGAATAATGCAGGTACAAATTTGACACTCTTTCTGGCTTTATTGATTGTTTCCATGAATGAGAGTGGAGCTGTATTAGTACTATGGGATGGACAAAAAACATGTTAGGTTGAGGTTAAAAGTTGTTCCTGTGTAAGATATCATAAAAGTTGCTTATGGACACATTTTTTTCCAGTGATTTTCAAACTGTGATAGCATTGTTATTGGCCTGAAATTTGTGATATTATTTTAATTACCTCATCTGTGGAGGGCAATGATGTGTGATGTTTTCCAGAACCTGAGGATGTATGATTCTTGTATAGATCTGTTTATGGAGATGGAGATGGGGTAGGCCATGTGGCTACTTGCTATTTTTAGAAACTAACAATGTGAATTATCTACAGAGGTATAGCAAACTTTTAGCTTGTTTAGCAGATGTTTTGATAGTGGTGATAAGCACTGTCTGAAAGTTGAATGTAGAAGTAACTTGGGCTTGTTCAATTGAGTAAAGTTGGATTGAATTAAAACCTTTTATAATGAATGCTATGTTATCCATAACATAGTTAATAAACTGTGTTGCAAGATTCATTGCAGTACTATTTGGAGATGGATTGGGATTATATTTTTGCCCAGGTTGTTGTATTTTGTCCATTGTTGACCACAATTTTTTTGATTTGTTTTACAACTATTCTGGAAATTATTATAGCACATTTTTTGTCTGAGGCTATTTGTTCTTTTGTCTGGTTGCATAGTATTTTATATTGGAGGTTTTGAGACATTTTGCCAGTTTCTCCAAGCTTTGTCTCTGTTCTGCATTAATTTTCTAGTAGTCTTAGTTAACCAGGGAGCATTATTTACTTTTATTCTCTTGTTCCTTGGAGTTGCTACTTTGTTAAGAATATTGAGGATTATTGTAATAAATATCATTATAGCTTTGTCCAGGGGGATAGATTTTAGTATGTTCCATTTGAATGATGAGAGCATTGCATTGAATGTGTCTGGGTTAAATTTCCTTAGGTTACATATGGTTTTACTTCTTGTTGTTAAGGAATATTTTTTTATAAATCATTTAGTATAGGCTGGTGAGTAGTCACAGGGCCAGTTAGATAAGGTACCTGACTCATGAAATTTATTGGAGTCCGATAAAGGAATCCAGTCCAGTAAAGAATCTGAGTTTTTAGTTAAATAGGTTGGATCATCTATGAGTTGTTTAAAGCTAAATAAGTTGATACTAGATTTTGGGGTAGTAGATTTAAGTTTAATCCAGTTTATATGTACATATCCTAGTATTATTGCTTCATAAAGGATATCACTTGCGGTCCAGTATAGGGTTTCTTCTAATGAATTGATATTGTCACCTGGGGTATATATAACATGATTGTACATATTTGTTTTTGTTCATTTATTTTTAGGAGTTTTGTTAATTGTGGTATAGGACCATTATATGCTGTTATGTTGCAGTGGTTTAGGAAAATTAGTGCGACACCACCAACTTTTTGTTTTACTACAGTTGTTTCATATTATAACCAAATGGTAGGATTTCAGTATCACTGATGTTAGGCTTTAGCCACGTTTCAGTTATTGTTGGGATATTTGGTTTGTGGCAAACAATCCAAGCATGTAGCTAAGTAATTTTCTTTCTTATTCTTCTGGCATTAATGGTAAAGAAAGTTAACTGGTTAGTGAGCAGTGATGGTTGTGTGGTTTAGGTGGTGTGATTTTTTTTTTTTGTTGTATTTATCTGAGTGGTGGTTATCAGGTCTGGGATTAGGATGAATATCTCCATCTATAAGGATTGATTTGATATTGTATAGCAATTATATATACCTGCTTGTGGTTGATTTACTGAGGGGTATGATTTTTAGTTGTTCTTGAGGTGTACTGAATAGTTTAGTTTTGTAATAGAGGTAAGGAGTATCCTGGAAGAGACTAAGTGCCATTCTTGTGGTGTTTATATGAGTTTTTCAGTTTAAGTCTAAGAACTTAGTGAGCTGATGTTTGTAATTGTGAGATTTTGGTAATAGGTTAAGAAGGTTAGGCTATGAAGAGTGCCTAAAGTAAGTATAGGTAGAAGCATTATCAG
This sequence comes from Protopterus annectens, assembly GCF_019279795.1. NCBI lineage: Eukaryota > Metazoa > Chordata > Ceratodontiformes > Protopteridae > Protopterus > Protopterus annectens. The sequence continues at coordinate 17,038,429 of NC_056740.1, forward strand.
TTAGTGAAGTGTTGATAGTGTATTGTGTAGAATATTAGGCAGGGGGATATTGATCTGGTACTGTTAGAGTGTTAGCTAACTGAGGTAATTACAGATACATTTAATGATGGAATTAAGCTTGTAATGTGGGATGACCAATTAGGACATTCGAGATAATATAATCTTGAAAGTAGAGTTAGTGAGATAATTGTCATTTAATGAGAATTATGAGTGGTTAACTTGTTGAGGCTGGGTAGAGCTTAGGTTAGTATAATAGTAGAAGTAGTGGGAGGTGGGTGGGAAATGGGATCAGGGTGGGGGAGTGAAATGGAGCCTGAGTGCAGCAAGGGTGGAATGGAGTGGGTCACACTTACTTAATGGAATTGTTGTTGAAATCAACTATCTGAGATACAACCTCTGATAAGGTAAGAGGTAGTAATGTAGACTACTGTTTCATTTGTAAAAATATATATTGCTAATGTCTAGTAGTTGTACTTTAGTCAGATTAGGGGAAGATATTTACCTTTGAATTTTGAGCAGGAGTACAGAGAGAGTTTAGTGAACTATCACTATCTGCATTATTACTGCTAGTTTAAGTTTAGAGCAGTTATGATTTAGCAAGATGGTTATGTTTTCTTTATTTTTAAATAAATCTTCTGGTCAGGGTATATTCCTTAGTAACACAGGGTCTAGATAGAATAGCATCAGGGTATAGGTGGGTGCACATAGTGTGCAATTCTACACAGGTATATTTGTAATAATTTGATTAAGAGTAATTTAGTTAAGTTACAAAGTGTTAGTTCAGTCATACTTTAAAGTATGCATTCCATATTATGCTCTGCTGGCTTGCATTGTTCTGTCTGGGGACAGAACACAAATTGTTCCTGTACTGCATATCTAACTTCAGGTTGTAAGCTTTCCCACTGACATAATGTGTGCTACAGAGTTTTGAGGTACACACAGCTATTATACTTTGTGCCTTTATTTAACAGAAATGTAGATCCCATTAAGAACTTAAAGCATTGCTAACATGTAGGTTTCATACTGGATATACTGTATGCCCTAGATTGCATTACACTGACCCATATGAGTGAGGTATGCAGGATGACCATGGTGTAGCCAGAGCTTTCTTAAAATAGGCAAGATCAAAAATGGATTCCACTGACATAACCAAACATTGCCAGTATCCATGTTGTTGGTATCAGCAATCATTATTTTCCTATTTTAACACAAAGTCTGGGTGTCACATTAACATTAATCTTTCACATTGACCGCTATTGATGTGATCCCATGTAAAATGGGAAAACAAGGACTGATGATGATGATATTTTGGCCATTGAAAGTGTTTGGTTATTCCAATGGAATCCACTTTTGATCTTTGGGGGATTCAATAAAGCCTACATGATAATTATGACTGTGCACATCCCAGCACAATGCCCACATGGTCGCGAAAAGTTTTAGATTCAGTAAACTCCTTGTAGCTGTGTGCACTCATACTCAAAGAGGAAACTTCCATGGCATACAAATTACAGCATAGGTAGCTGAATTGTATGCTAGTGAAGAAAATAATCACAGTGGAGCAATTCAACAAGCTGTAAAGTAACCTTATAGACTCCATGCTCATGTTGACCACGTATTCTAAAGTTTTCCAAATACAGCCATGCAGAGGAGTCTACACAGAAACAAGAGCAAGTAATGCCAGTACATTTGCACAGAACAGACCCAAACATGTAACCTCACATACATTATGACATTCTCAGACATGTTGGATGCTAGAAAATTAGATTAAAAATAGCAAAAATTCCTTATTAAGTGCCATGACATAAATACAGCTTTGCATCCCCACCCCCAAATGAACAATGTACTTGTGACTAATGTAGACAGCTAAAAGTGTAAACCCCATGAAATATAGAACCCAAACCTGTATTCCTTTGTGCAGATATATACCTGAGTAACACCCACCCTTGATTGTACAACATTGGGCTCCCCTTCAGCTTCCCTGTCTACATGGCTACCAACTGTGTAGATTCAGGGCTGTCAGCATGGTGAAGATGCAGATGAGGTCAAAATTCATTAGAATTGCTGAATCCCAAAAATGTGTAACTGTGTAGGGATGCTCACTTCGTGTAGGCACTTCCACAATGTTTATGTTGAATGTATGGCAACAGTGAATGATGACATCAGGAGGGTGTGTTAGGTTACACTTACAGAGGTGTACATGTAGGTCTGTGAAGTGTAAAAGTGCATGTAAGCAGTGCATAATTCACAAGTTCTGTTTCATCCTCTTTATTGTTTGTTAAAATGTCTCATATCTGTCAGCAATAAAGTAACATTTATTTTTTAATTTTCATTCTTGTTTGTGTGATATGGCCCTTATCACAACCACAGGAAATGCAGCAAGGCTTGGCAGATTTCTCAGTGCTTGTCACATAACTATTCCTTTGGCAGCATATGTATGTGTAAGGCTAGAGTATAGAAGTTGCTGGACTCTACTACTGCAATCTCCCCTCTACTTTTTGAGCTGCATTTTTGCATGATATCACAGGCATGGACAAAAGTAATAAAATCCTTTTGTTCACCTTATTTCAGTATCAGTGCACACACCGGCTCTTAGATGTGCACTATGCACTAATCGGCACTAGCAGAGTTCATATATATATTCAGTAAAGTAGCAGATGTTTTTCATTTGTGTAAAGCATGTAAGACATTCTATACTGGCAAGATGAAGCTTAGCTTAAGGAAGAGAATCTACCAGCACTTCTATAATATAAAAAGAAAGGATGGTAGTAATGCTTTATATAAGCATCTGGAACAAAAGCCAAGCCATGGTTTCAAATTTACTGTGATTGATCGGGTTTGCTTGGGATAAAGGGGTGGACCAGCTGATTTATTTTTGGAATACCAGGAGTTCAAATGGCAGTTGAAAACTAATGCCAGTAGATATCCTAGTCTGAATAAGGCTACCTCTTTGACCAATGTTTTGAAATTAAAATCTACATATTTTATGTCATAAAAATATTTTTTAACTCATTACATCTGAGTGACACCTCCAGATGCATCTGCAGTTAACTCCTACTGACACCTCTAGGTGTCAAATATTTCTTGTTCATATTTGTTCAATAATTCCAAAACCATGTTATGAACAAGGTTTTTAAAGATTTCATCTTAAAGCTGCTGACAATACGTGCGTAACTTGAGTGGTTGCTGAGATATTGTAAGTTGTTTACAAAATCTTACAAATGTAACAGCTACTGTGTTTACTGTGACTTATAAGATTCAGTTTAAGGACTAGAACCTAAAGAATACTACCACTATAAAAATAGTTTGTGCTGAAGAGTTTGACATTTTTACTTCTTTCATAATCCCTATAGTTCTAGATATGGACATTTGTTTGCAATTTGAGGACATCATTTAATTCTGCCAAAAGGCTTAGGCTCCTCCAGTTGGAAGTTACAGTGCAAACTTCCTGAGGTCCATTGAAGTGAATGGTTTAATAATATTTACTGGAGGGATTTTATGAATGTAATTTGCAAGTGAGTGTTTTATTCATGTTTTATGGTGTGTTTATGTTGTATAATTTTATTTATGTATATTTGTGTAGTTTTATATGCTTTTTTAGCCCAGTTGCTTAAGAGTTGGTTGCCATGGTTATTTATTGATTGAAGAGAGGGCATGATGTTTGAAATGTATAAAAGTGTATTTTGTGTTTTTCAGTTTATTCTGAAGAAGTCCATGATACTAAGGACAAAAGCGCTCAATAAAATTTATTAGCAAAAATCAGTTCTGAAGGTCTTCGCCTCATATGTGTTTTCCATGTTTTTCATAGCTGCTAATTACTGGATAAGCAGGTGATTTTCAGTACAGTGGAGCTATAAAGCATCTATGTAGTCTACATTCTGTTTTTTCCTGCATACTTCCATACCATGGATAGTAGACACAAGGAAATTCTAGGCCTGAAGTAAAATGTTTCAACTGCTGCATTTGCAAGGTATGATTTGAACCTATAATGTATTCTGTAATAATATTATGGCGTATCCTTTTCTATCTTAATTTGGTGCAATAATGAAGTAACTAGTGGTGGATTGGTACAGAAAGTACCTTAACATGTGACAGCAGACACTTATTTTACTTATATGTGTCCATTACTAAGGTTTTCTTTCTTATTCCTCTTGTTTTTCATTGCATTTTTTAATGTGATGCACCACATAGCGCAAATAGCATAAGCAGGTAATGGCTGTATCGGGTTTGTACACAGTGCAGCATACCACCTATGAAGCAGATGACCAAACATAGTAACCAGATGGATTTAATTAATGCCCTTGGCCATTATGAAAACCCAGCCTGAAGTACAGATGGTACTGGGTTCTAGTACAGTGTGTGCAACCTTTGTTTTACTGCTATGGCATTGCAGTTTACAGCAACAAAGTGCAAAAATAGATAACTGTTTCCTCAACATTTCTGTTGTAAAAGATGTAAGTGTAGGGCTGGCATACACATGGTCCTGGGTTTGAATATACTATATGCCATATAGTATTACATTTATTGACATTAGCAATACAGCTCACATTTGTGCACCACTTACCAATGTGCAAACAGGCATAACTCACATATGTGTACACTTTGTTAACCACTGTGCATATCCACTGCTCACTGAGCTATGGAACTGTATATACAATGCTTTATTTTTGGTGTTTATTTCCATTTCCTTTGTATGACATAAAACTACATGTGGAAAAATTACAAATTCAGGGCACATTCTAAGTATATGTCATATATTCACAATACATACATATGTTGTTCTCCCCCCTACAACCAGTACAATTCTGGGGGCTTAGTATTTTATACACACATATCACCTACACTACAAAGTGTAATATATAATGTTGTGTGCTCCCTCATGGACAGGACCAGTTGGAGGTGCTGACAACCTTGCTCTGCTAAACTCAAACATCCAACTATGCTCAGTAATGGTACTTGTGATTTTATACAGCTAGGCTTCTATACACCTAGGACACACTCTATAGTTAGGCTACTGGTCTCATATGAACCTATGAATATATGTGCCTATGCAGGCCTCCAAAACTGTTTTTCTCCACATGGCCTGGTGATGTCACCTACCATAAGTTAACCTGCAGCCATGTAAAAGTCAGACTTGTGCTGTGGCACTTCAGTAAATTACTGAGTTCTGTAGTCTGTATGCTTAGGTAGGGGTTCTGTTCTCACTACAGTCAACTGTGTATGTGCGTATGTGTGTATGTGTGTCAAGCCAGAACAGCAAGTGTATATCCTGCAGTTGTTGACCTAATCCTATAAATTGACAGTATTTTGATACTTGCAACTGCCTACACATCTAGTTTAGGCAGACCTCTCACCTTCTTCTCTCCAACATGGCTTGTTGATGTCATCCACTATAAGATGACCTGCAGACATGTAAAAGTCAAACTTGTGCAGTGGTGCTTGCTTATAGTACTGTGTTCTGTAGTCTGTGTACTTAGGTATGGGTTTTGTTCTCACTGCAGTCATTCCTCCAGTTTATGTGCTGCTTCTCTTTGCACAAACCAGGTGAGCACAGCTAAATATGTTTATACCTAGTGGTGCATCGTGCAAGCACTGGCCTGAAAAAAACAAAAACAATATAACAAATGGGAGATTTCCAGATTTTTACAGAATGTTCAGATGTTTGCGTCATATTTTTGGGATGCTATTGTAAAATATATAGTTTACTGGAAAATCACTGAAGCGTGAAGTCAATACATAATGACATACATTTCAGTTTCATACTTCATATCCTTCAGAACATGCATTCTAACATAAATCCTATTATTCTACCTACTTTCTATGGTTATCAGACCAATATAGTAAACCTGTCCCTATTTTTGGCCCTTTGTCACCCCATTAATTTAGTGTTTATCTGGATTTCTTGCACTGAAAAGTTGGGTGGTATGATCCACATTCTCTCAGTCTACAAGTTTTGTGGCCAGCAGCACTGGTGTGAGCAGTGAAATCTTGCTTACCCATGCCTCGCCTCACATCATTAAGATTCATGGACAATGTTGTGTGATGCCATGTGATGAGTAGTATCACATACATGTAAACACTCCTTGTAGGCTCTAAGCAGAACTTACATGGAGTTTATTGAATCCAGCAGCTTGACTATTTTGTGTTGCCAACATACGTCAACAACCTTCTTGTTATATTTAGTGATATGTTCTGAGAAGATGTTAGAGCAGCACCTCGACTTTTGTTTTTCTTTTTTCTGAGACTGAGGTTATTACTGTGCAAGAAGGTAAACAACTGCTGTATTTTGAGTAGTTGGAACTCCTGATGGCTCCTGATGATAGAACAATCCTTAATTTTAAATGGTGACAACAATAACTGAGACTTTTATCTGCTTGAAAAGATATTCCAAAATATTCCATTAATTTTGATTTTATTTAATTTCAAGAATGTTTGAAACCATCTGTGCAATAAAGATTTCATGACGTTCATTTGTCATTGTCCTGTTTGTCTTCTTATTTTTCATTTTAGCTGTATTACAGCAATCAACATTGATCAATTCTTTGAGGATATATAACTTTATATTATTTCAGTTTGGCTGTATTCATTTTACTTTAAGGGGTGATCTCTTGTATATTGTCTGATAATGTGGACTGTACAGTTTTTTTTATTTTTATGCAGCACATTTTTATAATTTCCTTATGTGCATAATATGCCCTTATTCTTGACTTACTATATATTTTCTTAACTGTTTCATTTTATACTTCATCTTAATGCTACTGCTCATTCTTAATTATTTTCATTTTAGTTATTCTTTACTAATTATATCACGATAAGCAGTAATTTTAATGTTCTTTCTTCTTTCTTATATATTCTTACTTAGTGTATATATTTATTTTATTGTTCTTTGTTTCAATACTATTTTGTTTGTGTATGTTTGTGTATAATATATATAGATACAGATATAGATGTATGCAGATGCAGACATCAACTACACAATATACATAAAGGGTGGTTTACACTGGTGATAAATTGTAACATTAGTGATTGAAATACTTATGCTGATAATATAAGAAACCGATGTATGAAATGTAGAAATAAAAGCTATGTTACAAAGCACCTATGTCTAACAGGCAATGCTTTCTTGATTTTGATTAAAGTTTTCACTGTGTTGCTTTTGTGTAATATTAAATTCTGCTCTTTAGTGAAGGTAGACAATAAAGACTGTATTATATTCTACATGAGAATCCTATTTCTATTCTGCTAACACGGTATTGAAATAATTCATAGTGATCCTGTTCCCCAAACCATCTCTGTAGGTTTTCCCCTGACTAACACTGCTGCTAGGTACATACAGTGACAAAGAAGAGTCTGTTTCTGCAACACCATCATTTACTCTAAATATGGTATTTTGTCCTGTACATATAGACTATGGAATATGGCTCTGGCAGACTCTGACTGTGGTATTAGCTGTAATATCCAAGAGTAGGTGCAATCAGTTTCTCTGGCATCTGCATTAATGACCAGAATAAACAAAATGACCATGTTACTAATAATTATTTTGTGTGGAAGAAATTTTACTTTTGCAAACTGACTGCAGTCAGAAACTACAAACAAACCACAAATATCACTGAAGAGTTCAGTTAAAGTGATCCTCTTTGTCCTGATGCATATTCACATTGCTCTCATTCTAGAGCAAAATTTCAAATTGTGGGATACGTAAGATAAGAAATAAACTTGTAGTCCACGTCTCTGTATTTTTATTAACCAGATAAGCTGACTGGGTAGTTGATGTCTGCATCTAAAGGGCTACCAACTAGGGATGATTGGTTAAGTGACTTGTTCAGAATCACATAGTGGTCAAATGGAGGCTGAGACAATGAAACCCTATGCTAAAGAAGCTGATTACTTACAGCTCATAGCCTCATTCCTTTTGTTCTAACTACCCGAACACTTAATAAATGTGAGCTATATTTGATTAATGTATGGTGGCTTGCTGTTCACTCCTTGATCTTGTGTCAAGATTATGACATGCCTAGGAGTCCATTTTGGGGGTCTATTTGATGGGCCTAAAAAAGATAAATTAGAGTGATTTTGCAACTAGAATCAGTTACTGTTTTAAACCACTGGATAACATGTTCTGCACCAATACTTCCAGCAGTGGCATCTACTATCTGAGAGAAAGAGATGTCTGAAATAACTCTTTTTATTGTTACTTTTCTGTACCGTTTCCCAATTATACTTGATAACAATCAATCCTTATTACAGATCCTGAGTGCATACTAAGGATAACTGAAGAGGCTACAATCCAAGCAGTCATGATGGGAGTTCAGTCCCATCCCCCCCTAGCCTCACACTCCTTGTCAAGACAACCTTCATCCCAGCAGACATAAAGTATAGCTTTATATCCTACATTTAAGGAAGGACCCTCATTGTCCCCAGGCAGGGAAACTATTCAATGGCCAAGGCATGCTACTTTTTCTTATGGTAGAGGACTTTTTATGTAAATTATTTTAAATCACCCCACATTGACTTGGCATAAGTGCCACCATAGTGGGGGCACACAAAAATGGTTCTGGGATACATGTCCACTACTGAATATTCTTTGACTCCCAGCTACAGTGCTACATACTTCTTGGGGTGTGTTAACTCATGCTATGATATATTTTTGTAATAATATAGCCAATCCCAACTTCTTCTAGAGGCAGTAGCAGCAGCAGGGTTGATCCACATCCTCTTTCTTCACCTGTAGATGGTTCATCCAATCATAGCTTCTTATTCATACCTTATTTTGCAAGCTCTTCCTGTAGCCAGCACACTATTCAAACCCTGGTCTCTTGGGACACAGTCAAGGGTTTAGCTTTTGACACTAGCAAGCAAATTAATCTGGTCACTATTATGACTAACCAGAAGTCTATAATATTTAAGTTCACAGACTACAGAGATCAGGGATGCACAATTTTTAACTTAGAGGCTATTGAGCACCTCAGTGTGATCTCTACAATGAAACAGAGATTTGAGCAACATGAATGTGCTGAACTCACACATGGCTAAGGTGGCAGTAGAAAAACATTAGAAGATAAGAATTCCAGGAAAAAGAGACTAACACTTTGCCCATTTTAAATACCATGACTGCCAGTTTGCAAATGACTTCATTAATAACTGGAAGAATCCACAGGGCTACAGGGCACAGACCATCCATGCAGGCTTGTCTTAGACTAACACCGTAGAGCATGCATATCATTTATTTAACACTTATTTACCAGGAAAATCCAGCCGGCCCATTTTCAGCAGAGGCACATGGAGAAATGCTCCAGATGCATGTCTTTGGAATGTGGGAGGAAATCAGAGCACCCAGAGGAAACCCACGCAAATGCAGTGAGGACATGCAGATTCCACACAGAAGGCACCCTAGCTGAGAATTGAACCAGAGAACCTTTTGCTATGAGGTGACAATGTAACCACTGCACCACTGCACCACCCAATGACAAGGAGGACTCCAAATAATGTCTTTACAGTAAACCACATGATTTATTTTGACTACAGTTATGTGCTCTTTACCTGTAGATTGAAAAATGCTGTACTGCAACCTCATAGAATTGCAGGTGTCTCAAGGTATAGTAGGCTACAATGTCTAGATAGTATAATTCTTTATAAAAAGGAATAAGAATGGTCATTCAGTTTATGTTCTTAACTCCCAGTTAAGCTGTGCTGTTTACTTTTGATTGACTGATAGCTAGCTCCTTATTCTGGCCATAGTGAGTGTCCCTTGTGGTGCCTGCTTATTTCTATTCTAATAACTGTTGCTTTAGCACCTGTTGAATTTAGTGCAAAATTATATTATTTTTTTACTGTTTGTACATGCTAACATGGTTTAAAATATTCTCATGACACTTGTTATATCCATAAACTGATAAATAGCTGCATAGGGTTAGGGCTGGGTTGTATTAGCACTAAAAAGGTATTTCATTTTCTGAAAGAAAAAAATAACAGATTATGAGGTTTTCATTAGTGCCTGTAACCCACAATTTATGGAAGAAAGCAGGAAAAATAATGAAAAAAAACCAACATGTTTAGAACTGTACATCTTTCAAGCTTCCTTTCTCAGAATCAATTCACTTTTAATCAGTGTTTTCCATGCCACGCATGATTTTAAGCAATGGTCTGCATGTCACATATGATTTTAACCAGTGATTTCCATGCTACACATGATTTTAACCATTAGTTTCCATGCCACATATAATTTTAATCAGTAGTTTCCATTCCACACATGATTTTAAGCAGTGGTTTCTGTGCATACATGATTTTACTCAGTGGATTCCATGCTATACATGATTTGATTTTGGCACCAGTTTGTAGTGAACAATGTACTTACCAGAACAGTAAGCTTTATATTTATTTATTTATTTAATATTTGTTGACCGGAAAAGTCTGACTAGGACAGAGCCTATTTTCAGCGGAAGCCTGGGGAAAAACGCTCCTGACTTTATATCTTGAGGAAGACTAGAGAAGTGTTTCCTGAAAGGCATATTGTAGTATATTTGTATGTTATACAGTTAATTCCGCTATACTGAATGATACCACTTGTTCTACAAATATATAAATTAATAAAGGTCACGCAGATCAAAACTGGAGAGAGAAGTAATTCACATACTCATGGAGCAGTGAACGAATATATTATTTGGACACCCTCATTTCACATACTTCCACAGGTTGTAATCCTAACATATATAGGAAGCAAACCTTTTGTAATTCCTACCTACATTTCACAAGTTGCCACTCATTTCAGCAGAAAAAGAGTTTAGTAAACGGACAAGCCATTAGAGTGGCTCACATGACATCCCAGAAGGAGGATGTGTGGGACGAGTTATGTAATGTAAAGGAAATGTTTTTAGCCAGGGGGTATCCACGGGCCCTTCTGGACAGTTTGCTGTTGGAGGTATTTAGTGAATGGGGAACAGATATAAACCCCTTTTAGGAGCTGGGTTAACCACTACACTGTGACATGGTGAACATAAATGTGAAAAGGCACTTATTGTTAAATACAATCAGTTCACCAAAGAACCTAAAGAAATTATCAAAAAGAACTGGTGCATATTTAAAACTAATTCTGATTTATTTTCACTATTGAGGCCAGAACCAGTATTTCTTTTGAAAACAATCCCTAATTTTAAGAAATTGCTGGAGAAAAAACATGTTGCCTTTTCCTAAGACCTCCAAGGACACTATCAAATGTGGATGTTGCAATCAATGCACTTACAATACCAAGACTTAGGTGGTGGAGCAAAGCAACCTTATGAAAACAAAAATCACTCTTCATGAATGGTAGTTTACCTCCGATCTATGTAGGATGTCCAGCTTTTTATGCTGGCAGAACTGAATGTGCCTTTAGGACACGTATTTATGAGCACACACATGACATTGTCAACAAAAGTGACAACAGTGCCTTACACAGACATTCTATCCAGTGCAATGGTTTTAGTAAATTTTATTTTGTATATTAGAAAAGCTCACACACAATTCTAGAGGAGAGGACTGGAAGAATTTCCTAAAAATGCGTGAATTGCACTGGCAATGTAGACTGGGAGTTATTTCCTCCTGGGTTGAATGGTAGCATTTCAATTTCACTTGTTTTAACATCTAAAGTAAATAAACTTTATCTTTTAAATACCAAAGCTAATAAACTTAGTTCACATTTAAATGTACTTTCAATTACATTTCTTGTATATATTTTTAATTTTAATACTTTGGTGTTCTAAGTTTGTTTATCAAGATCTGTACATTCTTTCAAATAACTTGCCACAATGTAGTCATGTTTCTGGCCCTTTAAACATAATCTGTATCTAATTATCTTATTAACCAACCACCAATAAAATGCATTTTATTCTTATTTAATGACTCTGTGTTGTGTTAGCATTACTGTGATGAAGTGTCTTTCCTGAGGCAAAAATGCTCAATGTTTTTAAACTTTTTCTTTAAGGTCTTTTCAAGTAAAATTCACTGAACCATCATTGGACCCTTCATGGCATTGATTTTTGGTTGTGGGTTTGACCGCTTGACTCTGCACAGTTTTGTATTTTTTTCTTAGTTTTCATTGGTGACTGAGGGCTGGATGGATTCTTTAGACAATTTTCAACTGCCTAACATTTGGGCTGATTCATCCAACTTTATGGAGCTCAAGGATGATGTTGCTTCCCTAAAGGGTGAGCTAAATACGCTCACTGAATTGTTCACCTAATCAGAGGACCAAGTTCTTAAAAAGACAGGTGACATGATGGCTTCTCCTATATCTGGCTCTGTGCATGCTCTTGATTCATCTGACTATGCTGATGGAACTGAAATGGCTGGTTTTGATCCTGGATTTCTTTCTCAAGCATGTTTATCACAAATAGGGGAGCAAATGTGCGTAGTGTCAACAATAGAGAAACCGGAGCTGTTGGAAGCAATCATTTGTCAAACTGTGTGCAACAGACATACGCACAAGTAGCGGGTACTGTTTCTACCCTTTCAAATGAAGTTACTTCTGGTTCTATTGAGCTGCTGAACACTGTAGTCCTAGGAATAGTAATGAAGCCTCTGTTGTTAACTTTAAAAACATTTTTGAAAAACGTTTACTTTTCAAATAGCCATACCAGTTAAAAATACAGAGAATCTTGCTGCTAGTCCCAACAATGGAATTTCTTTGAGAGACTTTTTACATGTGTTTGAGAAAAAACATTTTAAATTTAAAAGTCTACAAATCGAGAATAGCAATTTTAGACAGTGCCTCCATTCAGATATTGTTCCTCAGGGATTGTAATTGTATAAATTTCCATTTGGACTATTATATAATGAGGAAATTGTTGATTTTGTTAGATTGTTTGACAAAATATGGTCTGGAATTGATTCAAAAAATAAGTACAATGAAATTCAATTAGGCAAGTAGGGTCAAGAGTTTGAAGAGGTTCACCAACTCATTTTAAAAGATGTCTTATTTGAACAGTTTAGACCATTGTATGATATTGTTCTTTCTAGAGTGGACAAAAAAATGTAATGATTTATTTACCATGAAAAAAAAGAAAGCTGGAAAGAAATATCAAAGAATATCACAATAAAAATGGTTACCCCAAAGCACACCTTTCCCCCCCTAGTATTAAGGCCAAAAATGTGTATTTTTCTAATGGGGACAGTCCCAATGCAGGTGAGTAAATAGAAGGGACCGAGGAGGTATACCGGTTCCAGATTCTAAAGACACAGATGTTTTTACAGATGATTGTCAGGAGTTTCAGAACCTCAGGCAGTCTGAGAGGTTGGTGAGTCATTCAAGGTACAGCTATGATTCAGGACAGAAGACACAGAGGTCTCTGTATGCAAACATGAAAAGAAGGGGCAGAAGAAGACAAAGATTGACAGAATTGGTATCGTTAATTCCTACAAAGGGTACAATAAATACAACTGTACTTCCAAATTGATTACCAAGGAACATTTTTCTTTGTTCATTAAAGGTTTCAAATGTGTTCCTTCTAGACAGATTGATATTGCTGATTCTTTGGTTGAAGTTAAATTATTTATTAAGAAACTTAAGTTTTCTTCCAGGAAAAAAAATGGTGGAGAGAATGTAGGATTTGGTCGCGGGGGTAAGTTAACTAGAAAACTTAGCACTTTTAACCCGCCTACTCACCCCACAATACAGGTGTTTGAAAATGTGGTCATGAAAGATATTTATAGAACTTTCAGTAATAAGAAACATACATTTTATAATCTCACCAAGGAAGAAAAATTGTTATTTGATCAGTTGAGAAAGGACAAATCTGTTCACCTGATATAACCCCATAAAGGTGGAAGAACAGTTATTTGTGATACACAGGATTATTCCAACACCATTTTAGAACTTTTACATGATGTAGATACTTAAACCCCTGTTTCTAGAAATCATATATAAATATATATATATATATATATATATATATATATATATATATATATATATATATATATATTCATATATATAGCTTATTGTAGGATTGATTCATACCTTGAGGAATACTTATTAAAGCAATATGCTGATGTAGACACTTATCACTTTCTTTCTAATTGAAATTATATTATACCCACAACTTTTGGCATTCCAAAAATCGACAAGCAAGTCCTCCAACCCCCATTTAGGCCTATTGTTTCTGCTACTGGTTCTAAGACATATCCATTAGATGTTCTTGTTGACCAATGGGCCAGAAATGTATATGCTGTTGTACCTCACCTCATTAAAGATTCTTGAGAATTTCTAGGTTACTTGAAACATTATAATTGGAAGGAAAATTTGATTTTTTTTAACTATAGATGTGAAAGACCTGTTTACAGTCATACCCAATAATGAGGGCTTAGAATACTTCCACTACAGTTTGATGCACTGGTCCAACCTTTCCAATGACAGGATTAACCTTACCTTGGAATTAAGGTCCATAGTTTTGGAATATAAATATATTTATTTTGAGGGAGAATTCTTGCAACAAACAAGAGGTGTGGCTATGGGAGCAGCTTGTGCCCCTACATTTGCCAACCTAGTACTGCTGGGCTGGGAAAAACAGTGTGTACTTAACAGCCATTTTGCAAATAAACTACACTTGTATATCAGATTTTTGGATGACATATATGTCCTACAGGACAGTGAATTTGAGGAAATCCATTAATTTACTGAATATTTGAACAGTACCGCCAAATTTTTGCAATTCACATACTCATGGAGTAGTGGGAAAATACATTACCTGGACACCCTCATTTAACATACTTCCACATGTTTTTAAATCTAATGTATATAGGAAACAAACCTTTTTTTTTAATTCCTACCTACATTTCAAAAGTTGCCACCCCTTTTGGCAGAAAAAGAGTTTAGTTAAGGGAAAAGCCATTAGGGTGGCTCGCATGATATCCCAGAAGGAGGATGTGTGGGAAGAGCTATGTAGTTTAAAGGAAATGTTTCTAGTCAGGGGGAACCCATGGACCCTTCAAGATAGTTTGCTGTTGGAGGTATTTAGTGAATGGGGGAACAGGTATAAACCCCTTTTAGGAACTGGGCTAACCACTACACTGCAACACAGTGAACATAAGTATAAAAAGGCATTTATTGCTGAATACAATTAGCTCTCCAAAAAACTTCAAGAAATTACCAAAAGAACCGATGCATATTTAAACTAATTCTGATTTATTTTTACTGTTGAGGCCAGAACAAGTTTTTTTTTTTTTTTTTTAAACAGACCTTAATTTTAATAAACTGATGGAGAACAAATATATTGCCTATTCAAAGGCCTCCAAGGGCACTATCAAATGAGGACATTGTAATCAATGCACTTACATCATTAAGAATCAGGTGGTGGAGCTAGGCAACCTTATGAAAACAAAAATCACTTTTCATGAAAGTAGTTGTACCACCCCCTGGGGTAGTTTCTCTGACAATCTGTGCAGATGTTCAGCTTTTTATACTGGCAAAACTGAATGTGCCTTTAGGACACGTATTTATGAGCATACACATGACATTGCCAGCAAAGGTGACTATAGTGCCTTATACAGACATTCTATCTAGTGTAATGGCTTCAGTAAGTTTTATTTTTGTATATTAGAAAAGATCACACTTACTCCTAGAGTAAGGGACTGGAAGAATTTCCTAAAAGTGCATGAACTGCATTGACAATTTAGATTGTGTCTATCCCTCCCCCCCCAGGTTGAATGATAGCATTTCTATTGCACTTGTTTTAACTTCTAAGTCAAATAAACTTTAGCTTTTAAATACCAAAGCTAATAAACTAAGTTCATATTTAAATGTACTTTTTAATTATATTTCATATATATAGTTTTTATTTTAATACTTCAGTTTTCTACATTTGTTTATCAAGATCTGCACATTCTTTCAAATAACAACTTGCCACAATGTAGTCATATTTCTTGCATTTTAAACAGAATCTGTATCTAATTATCTTATTAACCAACCTCCAATAAAATGCATTTTATTCTTATTTAAAGACTCTCCTTGGGCTTCAGCAAGATCTGCACAGCATGCAGGAATAGTGAAAGAGCTGCTGGAGGCAATATGGCCACCGAGAGATCCAGGAACAAGCTCCCCTGACGTGCATGAGTGCTCCTGCACTATTCCTGCACGGACACAGCTCCTGCATGCTAATTACCCCATTTGCAGGTGAAAACCATGAAAATGAGGTGAATTAGTGATCCAAGAAGCAGGCAGCCATCTGTGCAGGATTAGTGTATCTTGCAGAAATGTATTCGGCTAGTAACCGAGTACATTTCTACAAACTACAAAACAGAGCCATGACAACTCCAAATAAAGGGTGTATATAATGTGGAAGGCAAGGCCAAATATATGGCCATTGGCATGGAAAATAGTTTCAAAATAACAAAAAATAACTTTTACAAATAAAACTTGAAAACCAGCAAAGGCAAGGTTTCAGCTTCCTATCCCTAGAACAAACGTCAGCAGCAACTCCAGGTCAACAGTAAATAACTGCTTTAATGAGCAAGTACAACACAAGCGCTTTCACAGAATGCTTCTTCAGGTGTATAAAAAACGTTATAGACACACCTCCTTTATAGCATAGAATTCATCACATGACAGGAAACTACAAATATTTTTAAACATAGACTCACTTCATTAAACTATAATAAAACATTAACATAATTATGTATTTAAAAAATATAAAATCTGACATTGAAACTAAATACAAATAAAACCTTGAAAAATGCTTTTTAGGCAAAATCACAATTTTGCCATTATAGTCAATGGCAGGCAGAAGACAACAAAGCCACTGAATAGTGGTTGCTAAGGGGGAAGGCTCAGTGTGAGACTTGTAACTAGGCATTAGCAGTCAGTTCTATGCAAATGAGGGGAAGGATACTGAATCACAGGTTTCCTCTCATTGCTAGCTAGCACCCAACCGGGTAGATGCAGGAAAACCATGGTGCAAGCCTAAGAGTTAGCTGACATCATAGAGGGGTGTGTTAGGCATACTATAAGCTTACTGGAGCTCTGTGGCTCGGATTTGCCCTTAGTTAGCAGAGCTAAGGAAGGGGGGGTGTCTGAAACTGCCTAGCAGTATTTACATTGCCTAAACAGGTGTGCGCACCGTGCATCGGGATTTAAACAAACAAAAAAATTAAACCAGGAAATAGCAGCTCCGTTCACATCTGAGTACTGTGTTTGCACGGTGCACCTCGGGGCTTAAACAGGAAGGCAATGGGAAGGGAAAACAGCAGTAGGAAGGTAATCAAGGAGAACTAGCATAGCTGGCAGGTGAAATGTATCACAATCAGCCAATTACACAGGGAGCAGCCCAGCCCACCACACTACTATAAACTGTGCAAACACCTTTCCTTCTGATTTTTCCAACAAACTCTACACCACCAGTGTACACAAACAGGGAAATTTTACCTAGAAAAAGCAACAAAATGATAGGGGCTGCATTTGCTCTCATAAATCAACATGTGGAAGAGGCTGTGGGTGGTGAGGATGACAATGCTGATGACCAACCCACAGTGAGATGAAGAGTGTACAGACCCAGGGTAACCTACCAGGGGCTACATGAGCTGGAGATAGTGGAGCACTATAGGGTGGACAGGGACCTCCTACAGCAAATTAATGAGCTATGCCGGCCATGCCTCACACACAGAACCAACAGAGAGGAACCCATCCCAGTGGATACCAAGGTATGTGTAGGCTTAAGAATAGTAGCCACAGGTACCTTCCAAAGGCCAACTGGGGATATCATGGGGATCTCACAGGCATCAGCATCCAAGGGCCTCCACCAGTTCCTGAGATGCCATGTCAGCACATGCCGGTGAGCACATATATTTCCTCAACACCCATGAGGCTTTGACCAGCATTATGCATCTCTTCCACCAAATAGCAGACTACCCTGAGGTACTGGGTGCTATAGATTGCATGCACATGCACATCAAAGCACCACCTGGTGAGTGCAGTAGAGTCTACATAAACCACAATGGCTTCCTCTCCATCAACTACCAGGTCATGTGTGATGCCCAGGGCATTATAATGAATGTGTGTGCTGGCAGCCCTGGAAGCTATTATGACTCCCACATCTGGCATATGATGCAGCTGTACCAACAATTTGCCAATGGGGACATCCCATATGGTCACCTAATGGGGGATGCTGGTTACGCACTGGAGCTGTGGCTGATGACACCCATCAGAAATGCACACTCACCCAAACAAGAACTACATAATGAGGCACACGTACAGACCAGAATCATAATAGAGTGTGTGTTTGGGATGGTCAAGTCACGGTTCCAGTGCCTGGACCTATCCGGTTGAGCCTTGCAGTACTCACCAGCTACATGTACCCAAATTGTCATTGTATGTGCCATGCTACACAATATGATCCTGTGAAAACAGCTGCAGCAGGAACAACACGGGGCAGGGCCACACAGCCCCCCGCAATTGCCAAGGCCAGTACAGGCACAGAGTGACTAAGAGGAGGAACAACCAGAGGCTGTCCCTGTAGGAAGAAGGAGGCATGCCCAGTATGCCCAGGCCTTGGCAAAGAGGCAAAGCATAGCACATATCAGGAACAACAGGAAGCAACCAAAAAGCAAACAACGAACACAATATCCACCAAAAGGATTTAATAAGAACTGAATAAACTCTCTGACGTCTCGGCCAAAGCCTTCAAGGAGAATAAAATACATTCAGTAACAAGCCATTATATACAAAAACTCTAGAATAATTAAACAATTAATCAATTTAAATCACATCTTAATAAGATAATGCCTTCCAATTGAGCTCTTCATTTAGCCCAATAGGAGACATAGTTTTAAATTTTAAAATATACGCAGCTTCTTTGTGCAATAAAAGAGTTTTCATGCTAACATTATAGAACATAGGAACACAAATTTGTTCTAATACTGTCCCTTTCAAGCCTTCACTACATTTATTGTGAAATTCTGCAAAATGTAATGCTATAGGACTATCCATCTTAGCGTTCCTAATATCCCTAACATGTTCTAAAAGTCTAGTTTTAAATGCCCTTTTTGTCTCTCCAATATAAAATATGTTGCAGGGACATTGTAAAGGCATAGCACATACACTGACACAGTAGGAACCCAGGGAATGATACCTCTCTCTGATTCACACATACAGTAAAAGGGATGCCAAACATGACACTACCTGTGCTTAACCATGTATAGGGAGAGTACTATGTGCATCCAACATAGACAGCTCCCCAGCACCATCCTCAATACTGGCACAGCCACAAGGTAAGTCACTTTCTCTATCAACTGCTGAATGTAGTAGTATGTTCTGCTACCTGTATCTATGGTATGGATGTGAGCATGTAAGGGAATCGGGTGGCTGAATGGGATGGCAGCAGATAGTAGACTCCTATATTGGCAGCATGAAATCCATAACAAATACTGGTGTCAACATAGTAGGCAGTACAAGACAAGGTAACAAAACCCACTGCAGGACATGTGGTGGGCAAAATGTGTGTCCATAGGACACACACATGCATGTCAGTGAGGCTCACACACACCCAACAGTCTCAGCCAGCAGGACAGGTGCAGACAAACACAAAGACCTACACAGACAGACTACAACAGGTCAGGCAGTGGGATGTTAGTTCTGAAGGATAAGAAGTCTGAAACTGAAATGTAGGTCAATAAAACCTAAGAACTGTAGTACACTGATATGCATCTAGTCTGTGTGATAGGTCAGAATACAGAATGAAATGGAAGCCAACAGAGTACCTGAAATACCAGTACAGTCATAGCAAATGTTTACAGTTGTCAGGTGTGCCTCCCCCTCACAATCCTATGTAGAAATGTAGTAACATGTGCATGTGGGTATAATAACAGTGGAGCACAGATTACCTGAGCTAGCCAAAGTAGCAGGATAGATTGGTGCACGTGTACAATATGCAAGGGCTCTGTGTGTTAGGTTGTTGTGTGTTGTATATTGTGTGAAAGTGGTCAGCATGTAGGCATGGAGGGTTGTGTCCCAGTGGCCATTGCCCAGTACTATTGATGACAGGGACAAGTTCTCACAACTGCAGTCCCAAACAAAATGCATCCCAGCAAGACACAATCCAGCAGTAATCCATACTAATTGTTCGGATGTAATATCTGTCACCATCTGAAAGATGGACATGGGATGAATGTGGTTCCAGACATACAAACAGTACACAGGATGAAGTACTCTAGACAGAGAGTTATAAAATGTTACTGTCAAATGGACACACCTTTGGAATTGTACATACAGGTTAGCAGCACATTAGCTGGCTGTGTAGTATGGAATACTGATGTATTCTGGCCAAACAATGGCAGACCACAAAGGTAAAGGTATGAAGTACTGAGGAATCACTGATGTTCCTGCACAAGCCAGCATAATTGGAATGCCCCACGTATATCTGTGAGTCAGCTGCAAGCAGCTTCCATAGCACACATGCACTCAGCTCATTCCACCATCAGCCACAGGTAACTCAAGGGTCATATCCCTGATGTTGGGAATAAGTACAATATGACCCCCACCTCTGTATGGGAATAGCCGCAGAATGCAACATGCTGAAGTGGTGTCCCATACAGGTGTGTCCCTAGCTGTAAGCAGCACCCTGCAAGCATCCACATCAATGGATCAATAAGGACAGAAACTATTGACATTAACACCTTGCACACATACCCTGTCACCCCAGGGAAATACAGTGGCTTTCAGCCTGGGACTGAAGGAGTGACACAATGCACTGGCCTGCTACAGATGGCCTGCATCACTACCAAATGCCCTACAGTCCTCTGTCTAAGGTCTGTGTCTCACCTGTACTGCCAATGTATGTTATCTCATGGACTCCCAAATAATGACATAACACAGTCCACAGAACAGAAAGCAAGCCATGTCGACAAATCTTAGTAGCATGTCCACCATGTCCTACTGCATGAACTGTGGACCAACCCCTAAATACTGCTGGGATGAAGTGATAACTATAGGGATACTTATCAGATATAATTTGCATAATGTTCGGAAGAGGATAGAATAACAGGGGGTAGAAGTATGGACACCATGGAGTGTGTGAAGTCTGAAACTCAGATGTGTGCACATACTATCCCTGCCTGCAAACACAGGAATGGGTGGCTGCAAACTTGCTTGTAAACCACAATGTGAAGGGGTAATGACCAGAAATATGAGCCCTGCCTCTGGGTAACCTGTGTGAATCTGTACAGCTGTGAGGTATGGCCACAGCAGGATATGGCCATTCTGTCACATCGATAGATGTACAAGCATGGGATCCTCAGCCACCAAGGTGCTGAACCACTTACACAGACCCATCAGCATGTCTCTGCAGCTCTCCCTCCAGAATGGCATGATTGTGCAAGAATATGTAGGCTGCAGACCACAATACTGGACACAGCTTCATTATTCATCTTGTGTTCCCCAGGAAATTACTGCAAGCAAATATGTATACCTGTCAGTAGTTGATGACATAAAACATCACAGTGAATATGTCTAAATATCTCAGCTAACACCAAAACCATGTAGCAGAAGCAACACAGACACAATTAGTTACAGTATCCCACTATCCTTTGTCCATTGTGACCCCATATTGTCAACCAATCTACAGATATCCTGCAGAAACAGTTTGGAGTGCAACCTACCTGGAATGGATTCACACAAGCCATACAGAAGGTCATACTGGGCATGCTCCCACACTTAGAGAAACAAAGCCCATGTCTGACAACAAAATACAGAAAGGTCATACTGGGCATGCTCCCACACTTACAGAAATGAAGCCCATGTCTGGAAACAACAGTGGACTATACATATGTGTCATTCACAGGTGTCTGTGCACACACTTCACATTGCACACCAGTCATGTTTTGCACACACATCGGATAGGAATACACACATATATCCAAGGACAACACACTATAACAGGCCAAACATACATATACATAGATGTGTGGAAGAGAGTGACATACAGTGACAAAGAGCTTCCCATCATGAGGCCTGTCCCACCCAGCACACATCCAGTTGGCCAATACCACATGATGTGCAAATGTGTATCACTGTAGACATTTGCTTCTGGTAGCCCTCAACACTATAGTGTCTGTGGTGCTTGTGATAACTGTGTAACATGATTGTACAAATCATTATTCATCTAGCAATTGTATACATGATCCTGTCAAATGTATACCTGTGTGTTCATAGGTTCATAGGTTCATAGGTTCATACTAGGCTATCTGCCCAAGGGCATTTATAAGCCTAGCCCATAGTTATGTGGCTTTCGCCACCCCTTTGTGACTGAGTGTTGTGTGTGTGCTTCCAGACAAATGGTTTATGGCCTGTTCAATCACACTGCACTCCCCATTGCCCTACTTAAGCAAGCCTGCTGATGTCATTCACCTTGAAATACATCTTTGAAGAAGGGCTAACCCTATAAGCTATGTGGCATAACTATAATTGCGTAATGATATAGTGTGATGTACTAGTTCGGTAGGAGTTCTAATCCCAGACATGGCAACTGTGACACTGTGTGTGTGTAGGGATCAACGCATTTGAGGCCAGTCACAGTCACTACATTTTCCATTGCCTTACTTTGGCAAGTCTGCTGATGTCATTCACCTTGAAATACACCTTTGGAGAAGGGCTAGCCCTATAATCTCCCTGGTGCATGCTATAACTGCATACTGTTACAGTGTGATGAACTAGTTAGGTAGGAGTTCTAATCCCAGACATGGTGACTGTGTGCGTGTTTGTGTGTGTGTGTGTGCGTGTTTGTGTGTGTGTGTGTGTGTGTGTGTGTGTGTGTGTGTGTGTAGGGATCAATGCTTTTGAGGCCAGTCACAGTCACTACACTTTCCATTGCTCTACTTTGGCAAGCCTGCTGATGTCATTCACCTTGAAATACACCTTTGGAGAAGGGCTAACCCTATAAGATCCATGGTACATGCTATAACTGCATAATACTATAGTGTGATGTACTAGTTAGGTAGAAGTATGACAACTGTGAGACTCTGTGTGTGTTTGTTTGTTTTTGTGTGTGTGTGTAGGGCTCATTGCTTTTGAGGCCAGTCACAGTCACTACACTTTCCATTGCCCTACTTTGGCAAGCCTGCTGATGTCATTCACCTTGAAATACACCTTTGGAGAAGGGCTAGCCCTATAAGCTCCATGGTGCATGCTATAACTGCATAATGCTGTAGTGTGATGTACTAGGTAGGTAGGAGTTCTAATTCCAAACATAGAAACTGTGAGATTATGTGTGTGTGTGTGTGTGTGTGTGTGTGTGTGTGTGTGTGTGTGTGTGTGTGTGTGTGTGTGTAGGGATCAATGTTTTTGAGGCCAGTCACAGTCACTACACTTTCCATTGCCCTACTTTGGCAAACCTGCTGATGTCATTCACCCTGAAATACACATTTGGAGAAGGGCTAGCCCTATAAGCTCCATGGCACATGCTATAATTGCATAATACTGTAGTATGATGTACTAGTTAGGTATGAGTTCTAATCCCAGATGTGGTTCATAGGTTCATAGGTTCATAGGTTTATACTAGGCTATCTGCCCCAAGGCATTTATATGCCTAGCCCGAATTTTTGTGGCTTACGCCACCCCTTATATGAAAAATACTGTACCCATTAGTTTGTTGTGCCTCTGTCCAGCAGTGATACATAGATGATTCCCGGGGTAAACCTACGATCTCCCATCCACAGGTCAAGATTTCTCTTGAACAGAGCCAGCGAGGTGCTCTGCCTCACATGGACCGGGACTCTATTCCACAGCATAGGGAGTCTCTGAGTGATAAATCTATCCCTCCAGCACGTCCTATTTATATCCGTGCTAAAGTTTAAGTCGCTTGCTCTAGTGGTTTTGGTGGATTTGGATTTTTTGAGGTGCAGCATGTCCATTAATTCCGGGTTGGACATGGCCTTGTATGTCAGGCACATGTCACCTCTGAGCAGACGGTATGCGACTGAATAGAGCTGGAGTTTCTTCAATCTGGCAGCATATGACAGATTTTGGAGTCCCTTTATCCTTTTGGTGAGAAACTTTTGGGGTCTCTCCAATTGCTGCAGATGTCGGGCGAGATACATCCCGAATGGGGCATTGTACTCGATCATTGGTCTGATAAGTGAAGAGTACAGGGGAACAATGACCTCACTAGATCTGGATGTGAATCCCTTCATGATCAGGTGGGCAATGTAGAAGGTCTTTCTGACCACTTTAGCAACGTGAGTGTCAAAAGAAAGGCCACTGTCAACCTAGGTCCCCAGGTCCCTGATAACCTCTTCTGTGCTTAGTGGATTGCCACCTATATGGTAGCTTGGGGTTACCTTGTTTTTCCCGAAGGGTATGACTATACATTTTTTGGCGTTTAACTTCAGGCCATGGCTCTGGCACCAGCTATCTGTTTCCATGAGTCCCTTCTGAAGGATATCCGTGTCCGATGCACTTTCCACTATGGCGCCCAGTTTGCAGTCATCTGCAAACTTTGTCAGCCAAAGACCTCCCATGTTGGCCTGTACTTCTGAGAAGTAGATGCCGAACAATAGAGGGCCAAGGACCGAGCCCTGTGGGACACCACTTGTGACCGGCTTGGAGTCTGACATAGCGCCAGCAACTCTAACCCTGTGAGTTCTGCCCTTAAGCCAGTTTGCAACCCATCTTGTGACATATGGGTTTACATTTAAGCTGGTAAGTTTTTTACAATACCCGAGTGGGGTATTGTGTCGAAAGCCTTTGCAAGGTCAAGGTAGGCTGTATGGACTGCCTTTCCCTCATCAATGGCCTTGGTGACTGTTTCAAGAAGTCAACCAAGTTCAAAAGGCATGATCTTCCCTTGACGAAGCCAAACTGGGTCGGGTCCAATGTCTGCAAGTCCCCTATATCTTTATTTATGAGCTCCATTATGATCCTCTCCATAGCTTTGCAGACTAGACTTGTTAAGCTTATGGGCGGTAATTACCAGGGTCCGTGAGGCACCACCTTTGTGGAGTGGGCCCACAGTTGCCGTACGCCACTCCTTGGGCACGTATCCTGTGGTAAGGCTGAGATTAAACAGCTGCCTTATGTGCAGTTTTAATTCCTCATTTAGCTCATGTAGCACACAGCCGGGGACACCATCCGGTCCCATTGATGCTGTGTTTTAGCTTTAGAGAGCAGATTTCACCTGCACATTTGAGATGTCTGGGAGGCTACACTCCGCTGGGATAGTTATCTCTCCTTTAGGGGTGAGGGGCGCGTGAAGTTTGCACTGAATCTGACGGCGAGTATGATGGCTATGTCTGTGGGAACAGTGAGTTTTGTATCATTTTGGACTAATTCTGAGCATATCTGGGAGTTTCCACCCAGGTTCCTAACATAGCTGAAAAAGGCCTTATGATTGTCCTTTGAATCCATGGCAATTTTTCTCTCAAAATTGGCCTTAGTTGATTTTATGAGTGCTCAGATTTTTACTAATAATGATCAGGGTGACTTCCTTTTATGGATTTTGTTCTATCATGTAATAGCTTTCTCCTCTTATTGTAAAGTTTGTTAATGGCCGGGGTCCACCAGACTGGACGTTTGCCCTTTGTGGAAAGAGTCTTGGTTTTATTTGGGATTGCCTGATCCATGCAGTCCTGGAGGTGTTCATAGAAGGCATTTGTAAGGGCTTCCGCAGCTTGGGTTGTGGTTTCCACTGTCTCAGGGGCCTTGAAGGATACCACACCAGTCTTGAGTAGTGTTAAGTTTGCTTTAGAGAAGTTCTTCACTGTGGTCTTTTTGTTTGGGGTGGGGCGGGATGTGGATTTCCAGTGAGATTAGTTTATGATCAGATCTCACCAATGAGGGATATACTTCGTGTGGAGCATTTTGTCCCCATGTTTGTGATAATGAGATCTAGTATATTTTCTCCTCTCGTGAACAGTGACTAGCTGTTCCATGGCATTTGAATTTATGAACTCCAGGAACCGTTGGGCTAGAAAGTTAGGGCTTGAGTAATGTTCCCAGTCTATATTCGGGTAGTTGAAGTCACCCAATATGATGGTGTTTGGAGATACATTTATACCCTCCAGTGTCTTCAGGAAGGCTGTGTGGTGTTCCTGAGTTTGAGAGGGTGGCCTGTAGCATGCTACAATTTGTAGAGCAGTTTTGCCTATGGTTAGTTGCACCTGGATGGTTTCCGCTTTGTGCATTGCCACCAACCTGGAGGTGTGGGTATCCTTTATGAATATGGATACACCCTCCTTTTGTGGTGTGGTCCGGGTTTTGGGGCCGGAATGCATGATATGAGGTAAAACCTAATAGTGCCGGGTGCTCTCAGGAGCCTTGAACCAGGTTTCAGTTACAGCACAGACATCGATGTTCTCCATACTGAGAAGGGCCTTGAGTGTGTGCATTTTGAGATTTAGACTTCTGGCATTGAGCAGCATTACCCTCAGTTTCTTCCCATTTTTGTTTTCTAGGGTGGTAGGTTTAGAATTTGAGCCTTGCCTAAAAAGGCACTATAGGGTGGCAAGAGCCTTAGCCAATATCCGGAATCCCAGGGTGACAGGTGCAAGCCGCCCTTGAAGCAGCGTGGCTTGTCAAGCATGTCATCCCAGGCAGACAGACACTGGATCCCCTTTGAATGACACCAGACATTAAGCCAATTGTTAAAGCTGATCATCTTGTCTCTATATTGTGGCATCATTCTTGGTGAAGGAAGGATACTGCTCAGGGTTAGGGTCATACCTGCCTGGGCTACATAATCAGAGAGCTCCTCTATGTCTCTTTTCATGTAGTCCAGGGAGGTACGTCTCAGGTCTTTCACACCAGCATGGACAATGCCTGTGTCATATTTGTACTTGCCGTGGAGTGACCCGAGTGCTTGTGTTATGTCGTCGATTCTAGTGTCCCATAGGCAGCTTACTGTGACCCTCTCCTTGTTCAGCCTGGTGAGTGGGACGACAGTGTGTCTGACTATGGAGTCACCTATGACAAGTATGTTTGGTGTTGTATTTGGCTTTAAGGGCTGTGACTGCTTTGCACACTGCTTTTGTGGTTTATGTGTTGCTTGTGGGGTGTCTTGAGGTAGCAGTTGTTTGGGTGTCTGCTTTGGAGGCCTCTGCTGTTTAGGTAAATTTTTACTCAGAGCCTCCGAGTATGTCTTTGTGTGTTTATGTGTTTGATTCAGTGGTGTGGTAGCATTATGTGAGGCTGGTTTTGTGGTGTGTGTAGTTGCCTTCTCCTCCTCTCTGGTCTTGCCAGTCCTGAGTTGAGAGAGCTCAGCCTCCAGTTTGGCTAAATAGCTGCATCTCTCGGAAGTATTTGTGTTATGTGGGAGGAGGAGAGGGTTGTCTGTGTACATGAGGCAGTTATAACATTGCCTCAAGATTCCCAGATTCACCAGCTGGACCGGAGAGGAGATTGACAACTGACCTTTGGACATGCTAGAATAATATTGGGAATTCCTTAATAATTGAAAACAAGGGCCAGTGGGGAGTGAGGGTGTAGTGCTTTTAATTTTTAGTGCTGACTTATATAATTGCTTTAGTGAGCAAGTGCCAGGTAACTTGAGTGCAATGTGTTACAAGTAACTAAATGCAAAAACGACAAACAGTAACTTTCTTTCAAGTGAAACAAGGAGATAAGTACAGTAAGCAATGCAGATATCACTAGTGATCCACAGAAGCGCTGAGAAGCCACGTATTAGGTGGAATTAGCTTCCAGGGAAATAACAAGCAAACTAACAACAAGCATATAAACAAAGCTAGATTCAGCAGGCCTGGATCTAGTCTATGCTAGAGCAAACAAGGTGTACCAATTTCAGTAAGATACAGTTCAAATATTCAGGCACTATAAACCTTTAACCAGAAATTCCCAGCTCAGAAGGGCAGAGTCCAGCCTCTTCTCCCACAAGAGTGCAGACCACGAACCTTCTTAATGTAAAATAACTGGCCTGAAGCCCAAGTGCCTAAACCAGAACTAAGGCACCTGTGAGACTCTGTGTGTGTTTGTGTGTGTGTAGGAGTCATTGCTTTTGAGGCCAGTCACAGTCACTACACTTTCCATTCCCCTACTTTGGCAAGCCTGCTGATGTCATTCACCTTGAAATGCACCTTTGGAGAAGGGCTAGCCCTATAAGCTAGATGGCGTGTGCTATAACTGCGTCATGCTATAGTGTGATGTACTAGTTAAGGAGGAGTTCTAATCCCAGACATGGTAACTTTGAGACTGTGTGTGTGTGTGTGTGTGTGTGTGTGTGTGTGTGTGTGTGTGTGTGTGTGTGTGTGTGTGTGAAGGAATCAATGCTTTTGAGGCCAGTTACAGTCACCACATTTTCCATTGCCCTACTTTGGCAAGCCTGCTGATATCATTCACCTTGAAATACACCTTTGGGGAAGGGCTAGCCCTATAAGCTCTATAAGCTCCATGGTGTGATAAATGCAGTACACTGTAGTAGCAATACGTACCCTAGGTAGGGGGTTGAATCCCAGTACTGTCAAGTGTGTGTGCGTTTGTCATCAGTATCCTGTGTGGAGGTAGCTGTGATTGTGTAATAACAGGACTCATTGTGGGATGGGTTTTGCAAATTTTGTATATTGAGGATCTACTATATGTCACAATGTCCATCTTACAAGGACAACAGATGGCAAACAGCAGAGAGACTGGTGTAGACAATCCATACCCCTACATGTGACATTATGGATTGTAAACAATATAGGCAACCCTTGTATTACCCAGAGAACACTCTCCATCCATGTATCATACACAGATACACTTGGCTAGGCAACAACCACTATACTGGTAGTTCCCTGCATATGCACACAGATAGTAACCACAGTGTGATTGCAGTGGACTACAGAGGACATGACACCCTGTTCCATCCCTACAATAGGCAAATGTTTGCTTACAGTGGTCCTTTACTACGTTCCCCACTGGATGCCTGCAACAACTATAGAGTCAGCAAATGTAACCCACAAAGGAAATACCATGCCTTATACACATGCCCTGTATGGACAGATGCCACTAACACTAGTGAATACCTGTATCATGCTGTCAATGTAGGTGCAGACGCAACCTCAGTTCCATAGCCAGTTCTCACCATATGAGGTCAGGAATGGCACATCAGATGATACCAATCTATCCGCACAACATGCCCCAGACTCCCCCAGGTACACTTCCACATGTCACAGAACATGCATGTGGGACATGTGCATAACCCAGAAACCGTCCATACTATGGAATATAGAACAAATTCATGGCAAGCATTGCACAGCACTGGCTACCCACAATAGCAACCCAGATGAGTGGATGGTGAATACAATACCCAACTGTGTGGGCCAATCCAGTGACTACACCCCTGAGCCACACTGCAGACCATTGTCATGTGGCCTGATGCCAAGGTATACCCTTTGCCTAGCCTTGTACAGCCATCTGCCACAGTCAACTGCTACACACCTGTGAAGCAATAAACCCATGCATGTCAGTACTAGCAAGTGTGTGTGTTTGTGTGTGTGTGTGTGTGTGTGTGTGTGTGTGTGTGTGTGTGTGTGTGTGTGTGTGTGTGCATGGAGATTAATGATTTGGAAGCCATTCATACTCACTACACCTCCCATTGCCCAACTGTAGCATGCCTTCTTATGTCAGTCACATTGATATACCCTTTGCCCATATATCAGCCTGATAACCTCTGTGGTGCATGTGATACCCACGTAATATTGTAGTACAGCAAACTAGTTAGTTAGGAATTCTAATCCTGACCCTGCCTACTGTGATAATGTGTGTGAGTCCCCAAGAGAGTTTGGTTGTGTCTTCCTTGACACCTGCTTTTGTGGACAGGCACATGTACATGCACATGGGCGGTGCAGTGGTGCAGTGGTTAATGCTGTCGCCTCACTGCAAGAGGTTCTCCGGTTTGATTCTTGGCTGGGGTGCCTTCTGTGTGGAGTTTGCATGTTCTCCCTGTGTTCGTGTGGGTTTCCACTGGGTACTCCAGTTTCCTCCCACATTCTAAAGACATGTTTCTGGAGCATTTCTCCCCGGGCCTCCACTGAAAACAGGATCTGTGGAACCTAGTCGGACTTTCCCGGTCAACAAATGTTAAGTAAATAAATGAATAAATGTACCTTATCCCTCCTTTATCATTGTTGCTGATGTCACCCACCTTCAAAGATACCTTTGGACAACTCTCCAACATATAAGCTCTGTGGCGCATGCAATAACTGCATAAAAATGTCATAACAATGCATAGTCAGGCAGGGGTTTGAAACCCCATACTGGTAAGTGTGTGATGCAAACATGCTTACCTCTTACTCTCCTACCATCTTACTTTGTCTCTCTCTGTCTGTCTCTCTCACTCCCTCTCTGGTGGATGTGGAAAAGTACACCTGCTTTGCTTAGGCAGCAGCTTGTGTTTTGTAAGTGATGCTCATGATCAGCTGATGGCCTGTGCATGAATTGCAGTCCCCCACTAGCTGATTGCATGTGGAACAGCTATGATATCATTCCCATAGCCAATTCCATGGAAACACACTCCTATAACTAAGAACATCATCTTGGTGTTGGCCCTTTTCATTCACTGTGAGCAGGACTTCATGTCAATGTTTGGCAAACAACATCACAGAGGGTAGTGGGATATACCTCTTACAACATACACTGTGGAGACAGGCCAACAAACAGGAGGGGGATGTTCCAGACATGTCTTGCTCTTCTACAGTTGAAGTAATGTTGCCTTAACAGGGTTTATGTGGATATGGTTGGTCTACATGATTTAATATCTGTCATGACAGTGTTATGTGGTTGAGGAAACTCTCACCTGTAGGGCTATCTGCAGATTAGCCAGTGTTCAGAGTCTTACATATATTGTGTTACTCACACATGTCCTATCTTTAGAAATGCATACTCTGAGGAGTGCAGTCAGTACATGGTGACAGCCATGTGAGTTACTGACTTCTTATCCCTCAGAAGACATATGTCACAACAAACCCTGTTACACCGGTAAATGTATGAGTTTATCACAGCGACATGTCAATATTGGTCTTGTGTTTGTGCCTCAAGCCACAACTCTGTCAACCTTTGTACATATGTCATGCAGTAAAGGTGCATATGTTCAGTACATCATTATTTACTGACATCATACCTGATAACAAGCCAGTGAGATATCAGACTGCTAGACATGTTATGTATAGTAGGGCTTATATTTGAGGACAAAGCCTGGACATTCTGTTGTAGTGTGTACAGTAGTGAGGTCTGTGTACAGAGGTGATTGTTGACAGAGTGTGTATTGTGAATATGTACCTTGGCCTGTTTATAGACTGTGGTAGATGTCATCATTCTTGGTCCTGTTCTATCTGATGTTGCATGCTGCTCCAGTGTATGGTACCCTATTGGCGTTCATGTTTGTAGGGCCAGACCAACACATGTCCCATACCACATTCAGGCATCTGAATACGCTGTGTATTGGTCCAGTATATGTAGGGTTAGTGCGTGAGTGGCACATATGAGGATGGTGTTGATCACACAGTCCATATACTGTAATATTAAGCATGCTTACAATATGTGACTGTGGCTGTGCTCAGATTGGTCATGGGCATGCACTTTCACACAAGTGTCTGTTACTCCATGCTGTTACATGCCTGTAGAGCCTGCTATATTTGCAGGTACATGTGTATTCCCCTATAGGAAATGTAGGCCAGTGTTGTGGCAGTCTGCCTGTAGTTTGCACTGTGCTTTGTGACATGCCTAGCAGCTCAGTGTACTTAGCCAGTGTGATGTTATGCCCAGATATTTGTCAGATGTACTGTTGATGGGCCACCATAACTGCTGTGTATTTCTGACAAAGCAGTGGGATGCTGTACAGATGTATGTCACTAACTAGTGGGTAGTACATGGGCTTGTGACCTCTGATCCTCCAGTTCTTATGTGTCAGGACAGATAGGAGTGTGTGACTGCATAAACTGTGTGAGCTTATCTATTCCAGCATTTTTTTGATATCCCCATTTACATGGCTGTAAACATCCACTTTGTCAGGCTTGGTCTACATGTCTTGCACTAAGGGGTTCTATGTATACCTCTGGACTGACCAGAGTGTGTCAGACTGTCCACATTTATTGGTCATATCTCTGCTGTATTCCACAGGATCATTACTGTGATTTGTGTGGTACTGAACTATGATGATCATATGATGTCTGTCAGTAACTGATGGCGTACATGTCAATATCAGATGTGACTTCCAACACAACATTTCTGTTAAGACAACCCCTGTTACAGTATCAACTGTCTACATTTATACCAGCAATATTTACATGGCATCCCCTTGCACTAAGAGGTTGTCACTATTGTTGCTGAGGTATGACTCCAGTACATGTTATGGACATATGTTCATAGGTTCATAGGGAGGTACTAGACTATCTGCCCAAAGGCATCTACAAGCCTAGCCAGAATGTGTTAGCTTTCACTGCCCCCTTAGATTAGTTCCCTGTCCCTCTGTCCAGTAGAGCCACTGACGTGATCCCTGGGGTAAACTTTCTGTTTCCCATCAACTCATCAAGGTTTCTCTTGAAGAGTGTTAGTGAGGAGCTCTGCCTAATGTAGATTGGAATCTTGTTCAAAAGCATGGGAAGTCTCTGGGACAGGAATCTATCCCTCCAGCACATCCCATTTATTGTTGTGGTGAGGTATAGATCCCTAGAACATGTGGCTTGAGGGGATATGGTTTTCTTTAGGTGGAGCATGTCCATTAATTCTGGGTTGGACATGGCCTTGTATGTCAGGCAGAGATCACCTCTGAGTAGGCAGTATGCAACTGAGTGCAGCTGGAGTTTCTTCAGTCGAGCTGCATAGGGCATCTGTTTGAGGCCAGTGATCCTCTTGGTGAGGTACTTCTGTGGTCTTTCCAACTGTTGCAGGTGTCTTGTAAGGTACATCCCAAATGGGGCATTGTATTCTATTATGGGTCTGATGAGTGATGAGTAGATGGGCACAATGACCTCTATTGATCTGGATGCAAACCCTTTTGTGATTAGGTGGGCCACATAGAAGGATTTTCTAACCACTTTGGCAATGTGATTATCAAAGGAGAGATTACTATCTACTTGGGTCCCAGATCTTTTATCCTGTCTTCCATATTTAGGGGACTACCACCTATGTGGTAGTTTGTGGGTACTTTGTTTTTTCCAAAGGGCATTACTATGCACTTTTTGGAATTTAGCTTGAGGCCATGATTTTGACACCAGGTATTCGTCTCAGTGAGACCCTTTTGGAGGATGTCTGTGTCAGTTGGAAAGTCAACTATAGCCCCTAGTTTGCAGTCGTCTGTGAACTTGGCAAGCCATAGTCCTCCTGTGCTTGCCTGTACCTCTGAGAAGTATATGCCAAACAGGAGGGGTCCTAGGACTGAGTTCTGGGGAATGCCACTTGTAACCGGTTTAGAATCAGACCTAGCTCCCACAACTCTCACCATGTGGGTTCTGTCCGTGAGCCAGTTGGCAACCCATCTTGTGACATAGGGGTTTATGTTCAGGCTGGTGAGCTTGTCTATAATACAAGAATGGAGAATAGTGTTAAAGGCCTTTGTGAGGTCTAGATAGGCTGTGTGTACCCACCTTTCCCTCGTCTATAGACTTGGTAACTGCCTCAAAGAAGTCCACCAGGTTTAGGAGGCATGATCTGCGCTTAACATAGCAGAACTGGGTAGGGTCCAGTGTTTGGAGGTTCCCAATGTCTCTGTTAATGAGTTCCATGATGACGCACTCCATAGCCTTACAAACCAAGCTAGTCAGGCTTATAGGGCGATAGTTCCCGGGGTCTGTTGTGGCTCCACCTTTGTGGAGTGGAATAACCATTGCTGTGTGCCACTGTATGGGTACATAGCCTGTGGAGAGGCTGAGTTTGAACAGTGTGTTTAGGTGAGGGGTTAGTTCATCTTTGAGCTCATGTAGGATGCTGCCAGGGACACCGTCCAATCCCATTGATGCTGTGTTTTTGACTTTGGAGAGGGATGTTTTAATCTGAGTGTCTGTGATTTTGGGGCTCTACATTCTTATGGTATGGTTATGGGCCCTTTTGGGGCTGAGAGGGGGGTGAAGTTTGCACTGAACCTGTCTGCCAGGATTTTGGTGATATCGGTCGGTTCAGTGTATTTTGTGCCATTCTGCACTAACTCCGAGCATATCTGAGCTTTGCCACTTAGAATCTTGACATAGCTAAAGAATGCCTTGTGGTTATCTTTGGAGTTCTTGGCAATTTTTCTTTCGAAGCTAGCCTTGGTTGATTTTATGAGGGATCATAGTTTTTTGCTGATACTGATCAGGGATGTCTTCCCTTCTTGGGATTCTGCTCCTTAATGTACTAGTTTCCTCCTTCTGTTGTATAGCTTGTTTATGACAGGGGTTCACCAGACTGGTTTCCTTTTCTTGGAGGAGTGAGTCTTGGTTTTGCTTGGTATAGCATGATCCATGCATTCTTGTAGGTGCCTGTAGAATGTATTAGTAAAGGATTTTGCAGCTTGGACAGCATTATCCTTTAGCATGGGGGCTTTGAAACTTTCCACCTCGGTCTTAAGTAACATGAAGTTTGCTTTTGAAAAGTTTTTCATGGTGGTTTCCTTGACCAGGGGCGGGGGCAGAATGTGGATAACCAGAGTGATTTGTTTATGGTCAGATCTAACCAGCAAGAGGTTGACCTCTGGTGTGGAACACCAGTCACCCATGTTGGTGATGACCAGTACCAATATGTTGTCATCTCTGGTGGGAGTGTTGACCAGTTGATCCAGAGCATTTGAGTTTATAAATTCTAGGAAATGTTGGGCAAGGGAGTTAGTACATGAGTAGTTCTCCCAGTTAATGTTTGGGTAATTTAAATCACCCAATATTAGGGTGTTTGGTATGACCTTTATGTTTCCCAGTGTTTCCAGAAACGTGGAATGGGGGTCCTGGGACATGGTGGGTGACCTGTAGCAAGCTACAATTTGAATTGCAGTTTTGCCCATTGTTAGTTGCACGTAGATGATTTCTGAAGCATCGTGCTGTGCCACTAACCTGGAGGTGTGGGTACCCTTGATGAATATTGATATGCCCCCTCCTTTTGTATTTCGGTCCTGGTTCTGTGGCCGAAATGTATGGTATGAGTTGCAGCCTGGTAGTGCCGGAGTGCTCTCTGGAGCCTTAAACCAGGTTTCTGTTACTGCACATATATCGATTTTCTCCATACTGAGGAGAGCCTCAAGTGCGTGCATTTTGAGGTTTAGACTTCTGGCATTGAGTAGCATTACCTTCAGTTTTTTGTGACTTGTGCTATTTACGGTGGTGGGTTTGTCTTTTGAGCCTTGGCAAAAGCCTTGGCCAGTATTCAAAAGCCTAAGGGTGACAGGTGCAAACTGTCTCTAGTGAAGCAGCATGGCTTGTCAAGCATGTAATCCCAGGTGGACAGACACTGGATCCCCTTTGAATGACACCAGAAACTTAGCCAATTGTTGAAATTGATATTTTTTTCTTTATACTGTGGTATCATTCTTGGTGAGGGCAGGATGCCACTCAGGGTCAGAGTCATACCGGCCTGGGCTAGGTGATCAGAGAGCTCTTCCATGTCTCTTTTCATGTAGTCCAGGGAGGTATGGCTCAGGTCATTCACACCAACATGGACAATGACAGGGCTGTATTTGTACTTGTTCTGGAGTGACCTGAATGCTTATGTTATGTGGTGGATCCTGGCACCCGACAGGCAGCTAACAGTAGCCTTCTGTTTGTTCAGCCTAGTGAGTGGGACGTCAGTCTGCCTGACTATAGAGTCACCTATTACTAGTGTGTTGGTAAGGTTATTTTGCCTTAAGGGCTGTGATTGCATAGCACACTGGTTTGTGTTTCATGGTTTGTGTTGGGGGGTGGAGGTTGCTTGGATGTCTGCTTTGGAGGTCTCTCTTGCTTTTGCATATTTTTATTTAGAGCCTCCAAGTATGTTTTCATGTATTTATTTGTGTTTTTTGCTGGTGCTGGTTTAATGGGTCTATGTGAGACTAGTGGTATGATGCAAGTATTTCCCTTATCCTCTAACCTGTCTGATCCAGTCTTGGGTTGAGAGAGCTTAGCCTCCAGTTTGGCTGTATAATTGCATCTCTCACATGTATTAGTGTTTGGTGGTAAGAGGAGAGGGTTGTCTGTGTACATGAGGCAGTTGTAACATTGCCTCAAAATGCCCAGATTCACCAGTTGGACTGCAGAGTACACCTGAAACTGCCCTTTGGACATGCCTGTATAGGTTCAGTGAACTGTTTTACTGATTGGCTGGTAAGGTCAAATAGAGAGCCTTGTCCTTCTGTACAGTATAGGGGGGTCTAGTGCTAGGGTTTATAAGTGCTTGCTATGAGTTTTGAGCAAGTGCTGGGCTGAGAAATGAATGGTTTGGGTGCTTAAGTTAAAAGTTTGTCTAGATCCAAGGGAAAAATTGAAGATGAGACTTTGTGGAGCCGGGAATAGTTATACCATAGCTAACTGGTACTGCCCAGCACACAAAACTGGGGAAATACATTTTTTGTAACAGGGAAATGAAAGAGATAGAAATTAGCCCAAAATGGCCAATAAACGTCTAATGTCTGGGCTGATACCACTCCTCCAGGGACAGATAGGCTGCTCAAAGCTCCTCTCTCACAGGTGAATAGAGAAACTTCTTTCTATCCAAGTAAGGTATGGGCAAACACAGAGACTTGTAACACAGCCCTGAATTCAGCAGTTACCGGAAAACTGGACTATACTAGCTTAGAAAGGTGGGGAACAAGTATTTTTTTTTTCAAAAAATAAAGCAGATACAATAAAAAAAATCTTTAAATGCACAGAAAAGGATACTTATTATTATATATCTCAGATCAGAGTTGTAGTCAATGCCCCTAGTAATAATGTAGGAAGAAACACAAATACAGTAAATGTAGATGAATAAAGTGCAATTTTTTATATATAAAACAATAGAAAACAA
This sequence comes from Protopterus annectens, assembly GCF_019279795.1. NCBI lineage: Eukaryota > Metazoa > Chordata > Ceratodontiformes > Protopteridae > Protopterus > Protopterus annectens. The sequence goes on from NC_056740.1 coordinate 17,075,315, forward strand.
ATTGATTTAAACAAGTTGCCCAATTAACCAGAAAAAAAGCTCACAACTGAGCCATGTTCCAGCAGTCTTCAATCAGACAAGTTCTAACTGCACTCCTGCCACTAGAGTGCAGGGGAACCTTCTCCAAAAAAAGATTGCCTGGATCAGTGCTTAAGTTATACAAACAAAGCTAGATTCAGCAGGCCTGAATCTGGTCTATACTACCGCAACAAGGCACACCAATTTCAGAAAGAAAAAGTTCAAATAAGCAGGCACAATAAGCCTGTGACCAGAAATTCCCAGCTCAGAAGGGCTGAATCCAGCATCTCCTCCAAGAGAGCAGACCACAAACCTTCTTAATGTAGAATAACTGGCCTAAAGCCCAAGTGCTTAAACCAGAACTAATACAATTTTAGAATAGCAGACACTGAGCCTTCAATCAGCAATTCCCAGCTTAGAAGGATGTAAGCTAGCTGTCCTGCCACAACAGTGCAGACCACAAACCTTAATGTAGAACAACTGCTATGAAGCCCAAGTGCTTAAACAAAAACACTTAGAATAACAGTTACAATTTAATCAGGATACTACCAAATTGTTATAAATGCAGCAGAATAAATAAAATTGAGTACTTTTAAGAAGAGGCAAAAGCAAAATAAAGTAGGAGGAAACACAAATACAGTAAAAGCAGATGAATAAAGTGCAATTTGTTTTTTGTTAGTAAAGTGCAAGGAGAGAGGAAGTAAGAACCTAAGTGGGTTGGCCTTCTAAAATCTTCTCTCTGTATTAAGTAGAGTGAACACTAGACTCAGAATATGATCTTACTGTATTCAGTTAAGAGAGCAAATGAGATGGACCCAGGAGGAGTGTTCAAATACAGACTTACAGGAGGGGGCGGGCAATTCCAGAGCGACCAACACACTGCAGAGAGACACACAACACACAATTCAGTGAAACAATTAGGTAACAGAAAAAAAATAAAATACAGTACTTTTAAAACTGCAAGTTTGCACTTAGAAGAATAAAACACAGTACTGCAAGTTTGCATTCAACTTCAGCTTCAAATGAAGGTGATTGTAGCCAACCAAGTCACTCAGAAATTGAGCATAAAATGAGTTCTCAAACTTTGTGGCTAGCACTTAAAGTACAGAGGAAACTCACTAGGCTAACAGTTAAATATCAGATAACAAAGAAGTGAGAAGACCACCACCCCCTCTTACACCACAGAGACACACAACACTCTATTCAGTGAAACAATTAGGTAACAGAAAAAAATAAAATACAGTACTTTTAAAACTGCAAGTATGCACTTAACAAAATAATAAAACACAGTGCTGCAAGTTTGCACTTAACTTTAGCTTCTAATACAGGTGAATGTAGCCAACCAAGTCACTCAGAAATTGAGCATAAAATGAATTTTCAAATGTTGTGGCTAGCACTTAAAGTACAGAGGAAACCCTCTAGGCTAACAGTTAAATATCAGATAACAAAGATATGAGAAGACCACCACCCCCTCTTACAGCAGAGAGACACACAGCACACTATTCAGTGAAACAATTAGGTAACAGAAAAAATAAAATAGAGTACTTTTAAAACTGCAAGTTTGCACTTAACTTCAGCTTCTAATGTAGGTGATTGTAGCCAACCAAGTCACTCAGAAATTGAGCATAAAATGAATTCTCAAACTTTGTGGCTAGCACTTAAAGTACAGAGGAAACCCTCTAGGCTAATTGTTAAATATCAGATAACAAAGAAGCGAGACCAACATCCCCTCTTACAGCAGAGAGACACACAGCACACTATTCAGTGAAACAATTAGGTAAGAGAAAAAATAAAATACAGTATTTTTAAAACTGCAAGTTTGCACTTAAAAGAAGAGTAAAACACACTACTGCAAGTTTCAGCTTCTAATGCAGGTGATTGTAGCCAAACAAGTCACTCAGAAATGGAGTATAAAAATGCTCAATACATATATATATATATATATATATATATATATATATATATATATATACACACACACACACACACACACACACACACACACACACACACACATATATATATATATATATATAGAGAGAGAGAGAGAGAGCTAAAGATATATACACATGCAGGTGATTGTAGCCAAACAAGTCACTCAGAAATTGAGCATAAAAATGCTCAATACATATATATATATATATATATATATATATATATATATATATATATACACACACACACACACACACACATATATATATATATATATATATATATATATTTATTTATATATACATATACATGTATATATATATATATATATATATATATATATATATATATATATATATATATATATATGTATATATACACATGGTTGTGCAGCACATGTATCTTAATTGATACTGTCTGTAGGTTTCCAACTTGGTCTTGGTACACTAGAACACATTGCAACACATGTCTTTCGGGGACCTTTGATGTTATGCATATGGTACCTGTAGAGAGCCCTGACTGATGTTTCCTGTGGAACAACTGTTCCATCTGATTACCCTAACCCACAGGCCACACTTATGCAGAGTCCAGGCAATTGCCGACAAAGGTACTGCACAGCCAGTACTTGCTAGACATTCCCGCAACTCCCTCAGTGTTGCAGCATGTTACTAGGCAGCCTGCATAACCAGCTTGCAACATGTGTCATCATCTGTCTTGGATGGCCATCTGTTTATTCTCTACATTAATCCTGTACATCTTCGCCACATACATGACTGTTTGCACTGTTTGCCATGGTATATGCAATGGTGAGGTAAGGCTACATGTCCAACTCCTGCATGCTACCTGTTGGGTATGAGATCCATTCCATAGCTTGTAAGATGTGTACAAGCCATGGCTGCCTCTGTTGCAGGTAAGTGGGCACATTTGATGGCCAAATGTCTTGGACAACAGACCATTTCTTGGTGTGACATTAAGGACCTGTACTTGCTGGAAGGTCCATACTCATGAAGAGTGCATGCTGTCAGTACCTCAAAAGCTGCTTCCACAATCTGTTATTTGGAGTGCATGCACACATATGCTTCCAATGTTTCTTAAGGTATGTATTCCCCATATTTGCTGTCCTAACATATGATTCCATATTACACATTCATTGCACATGTTAGGACCACATTACAGGTTGTAAGGGTTGTGGAATGCAGTTTTGTGATATGCCATAGTGTAGATCTGTAACAGTTGCCATTGTAATAGTGGTATATACACTGTTGTAGCACTGTATAAGGGTGATGTTTCAGACATGTCCCTACTGTAGGCCATTTGTCCCACCATTATGTTCATCTCTGTGCACACATCTTGCAATGACAGGTTGCTAGCTATATTGCAGGACTCTTACATACCCTTCAGATATGCCACCATGGTGACCACTGTGATGCACTGCAGTTAACAGCAACAATAAGTGAACATGTACAGCATGCATTATGGGTAGGTGTGTTAAATGTGTGCATGGAATATACCATGGCCATAACATGGCCGGTGTATTGGCAAACCTGAACAAACACCATACTCACCAGCTACAGGCTGCTGCCCTGGAGGTATACCAGAGGGACCTACATAGTTGTGTGAGTGATGTGATGTCAGTAGCCACACCTGTGGCATTGGTACAGGGTGGGAGCAGCATTACAGTACATTAACAGTACAAACCCACAATAGTACAGATTATGCACATCTGTTTATTACTACAATGCAGCAACAGACTATATATATTTCATCTCACATATGCATGATTAAACTCTACAGATGCAGATGGATACACAACAGTGGTTTACTGATGTGCCCTGTGGCCTTACCTGCATGCTTCTAATCCATAATGTGGGTAGCACTCACCTCCACAATGCTCTCAGCTGGATCTTATGTTTGCAGGCAGGCAGGTGGCACGAGGCTGATGAGGAGCTCCTCAGCATGTGTCAGGGGGGCTGGATGGCATGACCCCCCCCCCCCATGTAGCTAGCTGGTCCTGCCTAACTACAGCAGTATGCTCAGTAGGTCAGTGCACCAATGTTGGGCCTGCTCATAACTGCGGTTATGCAGGCCATCGTTTACCCTGTGGACAAGATCATTCCACAGGGTGGTCCTCTCCTGCAGATCATGGGTTGTATGTCCAAACAGGGTGTGGTAGTACTGCAGCAGGTGTTGAATGAGCACGTCATTCTACTGGGGGTTGTAGATTGGTAATCTCTCCTGTGACATGGTGCCTGAAAGACATAAAGAGGAAAAAAGGACCAAGGACCTCATACTGCAAGGATATAATAGTTGTTAATACACATCTCTGTCTCCCCCCACACCATATCTGCAGCAACAATCTTAATACACAACTCAACATGTATGTTTACAGCAAACCTACTGTTGGGACATATATTATATTGTACAACAATTTGTGCAATGTGTTTGTAATCATGTTCCATGTTGAAACACTATCATTGGTGGCCTTTTACAAACAATGTCACCTGCATGCCCTTGTAAGGGCCAGTATAGTTCCATATATGCATGTGTTCTGTTTGCTATGTGACTGCTGCAAATCTGGTGTTTTGTGTTAATGGCAATATCTATGCATGCTATTAGACATAATCCTGGAATACGTGGACTGTTACTACCCACATATGTTCTATAACGGTGACACAATAGCATGCTTGGGAAGACAGTTGCCAGCAGAACCACCTCCCCCACCTCATCTGGCCATGCTACCAGGCCACATCACATCTGGGACCCACCCCGGGATCTCATCATCTGTTGGTCCTGCACTACCATCAGGTGGAACCACCTCAGGGGAGGGTGTTTGCCCCCCCCCCCGGGAACACACACAGACAGGATCCTGTGACCCGAAGTCAGGTCCAGGGTCTAGTGCATAGGGAGCTCCACAGAGACTTGGGGGATGTGCTACACCACCTTAAGGCCCTCAGTACACAATCACAGGGTCCGCATGCTCCTCCTGCTCAGTCCCAGTCCAGTCATCTTCAGGGCCATGAAGATGCAGTTGTGACTGCCCATGTGTGGGGACCTTGGTCCCATTGTTTCCATATGGGGGCTCATGGGCTTCCACATTCCAAACACCACTCCCCATCCAAGGTGTTTACCCACCACATGTGTCATATACCGCCCCTGTATGCTGTTTTGTCTGTCTTCCAACCCAACCTGTCTCCCCAAATATACCTACTATCCTTCCCCAAAATATCAATCCCACCTTCACAAACAAGGACAATGTGTTCCCAAAATGGATTTCACACCAGACATAACTGTCCATTTTGCACTCACTTACTACTGTATATATGGTTTCCTATTAGATTACCGAAGATGCATTCTATCGAATGCGTCTTGGTCGAACTTAAAACAATGAAAAGGCAAAATAGCAAAGTGGATTTTAAGTGGATTCTTTCCCAGGCAAAGAATTTGCTTGGCCGCTTTCATTACTTTGATATTTTTTGCACTGTAGTGCAATCTCAGAGTTGGTATATTTAAGTAGGGGGGTGTGGGGGCGAAGCCCCCCACTTTATGCATTCTTTCAATTTTTTTTCCTTTTTTTTTTTGGAACAGCAATTTTTTTCCCTTGAAAAAAAAATTGCTGTTCTGAGGTTCCGAGATTGTAAGCTTTCGCTTACATGGGGTCGATTATTCATTATTCACTTTTTTTGTGGAGGTATTGTTTGTTAACACTACCTGACTGTTTCTACGCATATTCCCAAATTCCAGGTTGATGTTATGCACATACCTCTCAATCTCTTATTGCACACACTCTGGTCAAGGCTTGACAACATGCAGGTGGAACTGGGACATATTTTGACAATTGCCCTTATAAATGTTTGGTGAGTTGCTACAATGACAGGTTTGTTTTCATATACATTTTCTGAATATTTACAGGTCTGGCAATCAGTTATATGTCATTAAAACCTGCCTAAATTTCAGAGATCATCACACTGATTTGCCAGGAGGACAGGGTAAAAGGCAACAAATATGGGCCAATTATCTGGATATTATGGCCAAATCTGTACAGTTGAGGGATATGATTATGCATACAGCTTATTACCACTCCCAGGATTTGAACCATGGCTGTGTCTGCTAAAAATAAGGCAGTGTACATTACAGTTGAGTGTGCTATTTAGATATCGCTGTGTCGTTCTTCACTGTTTTCTGTCTATAAGTCTCCAGTGGTTTTACAATCTGACCTTGTAATTACAACAGTCCTATACAGGGATTCCTAGACATTTTTATTATGTAGCACAGTGTGGGTGACAGTGATGACTACTAGATTATTATTCAGAAAAACTGAAACACTAACAATGCCATACAATACCAGACTAAACAGTACCAGTCCAGGATTTCAATCTTTATTTCTAGGTGCAGTTTTCTTATCTGACAGATCTGTGGCGGGAATGTTTGTTACCACTACCTAAATGTTGCCACACATATTACCAGATTCCAAGTTATTATTATGCACATATGTCTCACTCTGTTACTGCACATACTCTAGTCATAGCTTCATAACATGGGGATAGAGATGGGACATACTTTGCATATTACTCTCATAACATTTTGGTGAGTTGCTAGAGTGGCAGGTTTGTTCTTATAGATATTTTTCTGATGGTTATGATGTCTGACAATCAGTTGTATGTCATTATTTGCTGCCTCAACTTCTGGGATCATCCCACTGATTTGCCAGGGGGACAGGGTGACAGGCAAAACATTTAAGCCAATTATCTGAACTTTCTGACAAAATCTATACAGTTGAGGGGTATGCTTATGCATACAGCTTATTACCACTCCCAGGATTCGAACCATGGATGTGTGTGTGCGAAAAATACAACAGTAGAGTGTGCTATCTGGATTTTGTTATGCATCTTTTCACTGTTTTCTGTCTAAGTCTGCTTCAGTTGTACAATATGACCTTGTAATTACAACAGTAATTACAGTATAGAATATTTCTCATGTCTCTGGAACAAATGAGCTCAAGAAAAGGTACCCAATGAGTGTAAAAATGGCATCACCATCCCTTTACCAAAAAGGGAGATCTTAGAGACTGCACTAATTGGTGTGGAATCACATTGTTGTTAGTCACAGGCAAAGTTTTCACTTGTGATTTTTGAATAGACTGAAAGGAGCCATTAATGACAGACAGGAACAGACTGGATTTAGATCAGGTCAATCCTGCACTGAACAGATTTTTGCACTAAGACAAATTATAGAAAAAGCAGCAGTGTGGAAGAAACCAGTCATTGTCAACTTTGTAGACTTCAAAAAAGCCTTTGACTGTATACATAGACCATTACTATGGCACATCTTGGCAGAATATGTGACTCCTTCAAAATTCATTACACTCTTTAACAGTCTGTATCAGGAGAGCAAATGCACAGTTTAGGTAAGTAATGGATGACTGGTTTGTGGTGCTCACTGGTATACAACAGGGATGTATACTGTCTCCCTTATTCACAATAGTTATTGATTGGGTCATGCAGAAAGCATTACATGGAAACTCGGTGGGACTGGAATGGGTCTATGACAACAAGCTATGAGACTTGGACTTTGTTGATGACATAGCCCTTATTGATACAACATAGAATAGAATGCAGACAATGACCACATCAGTAGAGAAACAGGGTGGGAAAGTAGGCCTCCAAATGACTCCTGCAAATGTAAAGTGTTGGTCAGTGAAGCATGGAATGACAATAAAGACATAACCCCTGCAGGATCAATAATAAACATAACAGAGAACTTCTGCTACTTGGGCAGTTTCATCTCTCATACAGATAACTGCAAGAAGGAGGTTCTGGTTAGACTTGGAAAAGCAAGTGCAGCATTCAGTAGAGTAGCCAAAATCTGGAGATCAAAAAACATTGCACTGTCCACAAAGGTGAAGCTATACCAAGCACTGGTGCTGTCTACACTCTTATATGGTCCTGAGCTATGGCCAATCACAGAATCAGCCATGAGAGAACTTGAGGCTGCTCATCATAAATGGTTAAGATGCATTTTGGGAAAATCGTGGAAGGACAAAGTAAAAAGTAAGAGAGTTAGAGAAAGAATGCAACAACAGAAACTTGAAAATATCATTATGGAATGAAGACTATGTTGGTTTGGTCATGTTAACTGCATGGACACTAGCAGAATTCCTATACAATATCTCAACTGGGAACTAGCTGGATACAAAAGAAGACCAGGCAGACCTTGACAAAACTGGAAAGGAGTTGTAACAAGACACCTCCATCACCTGAATATTACTTAGGAGGAATCTAAAGAAGCAGCAGCTGATAAGACACAGTGGAGTCAACTTGTGGCCCAATGCATCATTGATGTGGGGTGAACTGAAGACCGAAGCTTTATGCTTAGATGCATATGCTTCAGACCAAATTAAAGACTGCAGACATACACTAATAAACTTGCAAGGTAATGTGTATAAATAATGCATAAAAATGTGTGGGAAAGCCTGCTAATTCTACCATTATGCAGCTGTAACATTAATTAGGATAACACTGGAAGGTAAGAGATCAGTAGAGTATAAAACACCTAGTGATAAATCTATTACCAGTATCCTCTCTGATTTATTACTGTAAAAGTGAGAAGTAATACCTAAGACAGTGGGCAGTTACAACAGACTACAAAATGCATAAAGATGGGTTAAGAATTGCTGCTGTAGGCCCATAGGTCTGTTTTCCCTTTTGTAGCAGATAATTTTTCATTCTAAAATGGTTAAGTGCTATCTTCCTCGACATCCATAAAATAAAATTATTATTATTATTATTATTAGCAGTAGCAGTAGTATTATTATCATCATTTACTGGGCAAGACCCACTAAGCAGATTTATCTAGGGATGATCTTTCTTTTCTTACGTCATACTTGCTGAGACTCTGACAATACACAGGTAAAGGTTATTAGAATCAAACTCTTGCCAGTAGCATTAATGCTTAATATACTTTCTTAAACCAGTGTGCAGCATACTGGCAATTAGAGTATGTGGTTATCAGCAACAGTAAGAGAGGGAGTGTGTGTGTGTGTGTGTGTGTGTGTGTGTGTGTGTGTGTGTGTGTGTGTGTGTGTATGTTCAGATAAATATGTAGAAATATTAATCTAATTAAACTGCATACCAGAAGCATTTGCAAAACATAATTGCTTGCAAGATTAAATGCTGGCTTTTGCTTAAAAAACATGTTCACTGAGTTATGGAAAAAAAAAGCTGTGTACCAGAACAGAAGCCAAATAGGAAAAGGGTCATTGTAAATGTTCTGTGTGCCTCTTTTCCTGATTGCTTTTATATTTAGATCATTATTCCATGGTTTCAATGAGGTCATCATGGATAACACACCCAGAACAGGCAGATGGAAACTCTGCCTTTCTTTCATTAGATGCATGCCTACTATTATCTGAATATATCTACTTAAAGTTTACAAGACAGGTCTGTCTTATACTTTGAGATGTGTCCAGAAGTGACTCAAGATACACCCTTGCAGTAAAGTATAATAAGTAACGGGATTACACAGACTGTAATAAATCCTGCTGCAGAGGTAAAACATTTATTCAGTATCTGATGTCTTTGTTTATGTGTTTATTACACACTACATTTTATTAACTGTATAAATCCCTCTGCTTCTATAATCCCTTTTTCAAGGAAGGTTCAGGGTGGTATTTGTAAAGAAAGATATGCAGTGGCACTGTGGGAGGAAACTGTACTACCCACAAAACCAAGATTTGCAGATAAACAGTGGCATTCTGGGAGGAAACTGTACTACCCCCAAAACCCAGGTTAAGCAGGGGGGGGGTGTATGTATAAATGTGTGTCATAAAAAGCATAAATTATACTAAATACCTCCTAGTAATACAGCTGTACTGATTAAAAGTGTACTAAATACAGCGTCAGGACACAGAGAAATCATAGACCTTAATAGCAAACATCCCTAATATATTTATTATAGCCCTTCTTTGTTTGTTTTCTTTTTTTTTGTCTAAACATTACAAATTTGTAAATTCCCAAAATCATTATAATATAAAGCAAAAAACCAGAATGGTAAACACCCATTATCGAGTGCCAAACAAAAACAGTCCAAGAATAAAAAGTGAAAGGAACTCACAAAGTGATATAAAAATAAGTTTAATAGCATAACAATTACTTTCTGAGTTCCTTTCACTTTTTATTCTTGTAAAGTTATCATAATATCACCATTATGACTTTCAGCATGGATTACCTTCTAGTTATATTACTTATGTAGCTCTTCATGATGTAAGCAAAATATTTGCACTGAACTTAATCATACCAGTGTGCATTGTTCCTTCATGTGTCAGTGGCATTTGATATCCTCAAGCTTCAGTTCCTTCTAACAGACTCACTGCTATTGAACTATCTGCAGACTAAGTACTACGTTCAGTACCTACCTCAAATGCAGACCCTAAGCAGTCCAGCATTAGGCATTCCTTATCTGCCAGTCCCTCTGGGTGGTTTACAGGTTCTGTACCTGGAGTGCTTATATTTTCCACCGTTAAAAATGAGTAGTGAAACCAGTTTGGTGCGGCCAGGTTCTGGCATAATTTTGTTTTTTCTTGCTTCACTATAGCAGCTATATAGTCAGCATTTCAGAAATTTACCTCAATTCAAACCTCATTGCCAGACTCAGAAGTGTACCTACACATCCTCAAAAAGTAAAATGCATGCTATTTTGCAATATAACAGCCACCTTCTCCCCCTCTCTTAACTTGCATGGTTCACTCATCTACTGACGTAAAACATAGTAAACTTTTTAGGATAATATCTGACTGTAAGTTCAGGTTTCACCTCTTATCAAGTCCATCGTTATTAAAAAAAAAAAATATATATATATATATATATATATATATATATATATATATATATATATACATATATAAAGGGAATGGGGTAAATGGGATAGTCAGCAACAGGGGAGTTGGAGTGAAGTATAGCGATGGTGGCAAGGGAAGATAAGCTACATGGTGGCTTTTTTTTCTGTAGATGATTGAGTAGGGTAATCTTCTTGGTCTCTTTCTGTTAATAGGTCAAATTATTGGTTGAGACAAATCATAGCTGTTTCTGGAGCAGATAGCGGAGATACAGACGTTGTGACAGAGATGGGATACGCCATTTCTCAGGCGGAAGACCTGTTTCGGGATTTGCCTAGCAGCAAGACCCTGATGTTTGTGGAACAGGGCAAAGCTAGTCAGAAGAGAAAGCAACCAATAAAGGGCAAGCAGGTGACCAGAGGAAAGAGAGAACATCAGTCACAGTTGAGAGATGTGGTCACAGTGGAGACTCCAGCCTTTGGAACAGTGCGTGCTGCTCCTGCAGGTAATGATATGTTGGTGTAACATTCGGTAGGATTGTCAGACTTACAATAAGTTGGGAACAGCCTTGGTGCAGGTGGTGAAGGGTCATGTCATGAGATGGGGGACACTGCAAGTGGTTTGGGGGGCTACATAAGGTGGGAGAAGGGGGTACTTTTTTGAGGGCCTCTTTCTGGGATGGGTAGACAGGTTTGTGAGTAGGTAGTTTGGCATAGTCCATGGTGAGGCCGGATTCCCACTTGCAGGTGGTGGGTTCAGATTTTGGGTTTTAAACTGCTGATTGGTTGGCTACACAGGCCCTGGGGCAGGGGAGTGGGGTGGTATTCTTGACCCCTCATATAACTTTCTCAGTTAAAGAAAAGATCTGGAAGGGGAAGTATGTAGATATTTTTGATTTAATTGATACAGATGGGGTCCAGTGTTTGCTGGCATCAGAAACTGAGAACAGCAACGATCTTTTGGCAGCCTTAGTGGCCCTGAGGTGAAGAAAGGTGGGTAGATTGTAACAAAAACTTGGAAGAATAGGGTGTTAGGCTATGTGTACTATATGGCAGTTTGGTTGGAGAAAGATAGTACATTGGCCCTTTTGCTCTTGGTGTATTTCCTGATGATACAAAAGGTGCAACAGTCAGGGGCTGGTAATGCCTGGTTATGGTAAGATTAGATTTTTGTAAGAGGAAAGCAGTCAATCAGTCCCTGTGTTGGTAGGTGAGGCACGTAGACATATGG